>NC_051184.2:147461376-147573876 GCF_013339695.2 Rhipicephalus sanguineus
ACCTCGGAGTGCCGTTCAGCGCATACGTCAATTCTAGTTCATGCGGTTTTATGTAGCACGCACATGATTTCGCAAAGCATCGTTATGCACGGTATCGGAGCTGAAATATAACGTTTCACACGGCAGCAAATAATTAGGTGGCGAGTACTTAGCACTTTCCATAGTTTGGGAAAGTATTTTAGTCTCATATCCATTTCAGCGCAGCTCCTAACTTCATCTGGCGAAAGTAGCACCGTACGTCCGCACGTCCTATCTGTCCCTATGCTAACGAACATGTTGACGACCAACGTTACTAGAACAAACTCAGTTTCAAAGCTCCGTATCTCCGCCAGCGGAGGAGGGTGGTCCGAACGGCGGTCGCGAGAACTAGCGGCGCTGCAGTTCCGTCTTGCGCCACTATCGGCGCGTCGTCTGCTGCCACGGCATAACGCTGCGGTGCGCCGCGCAGTTGCTCGCGGCAGCTTTCTTTGTACTAGTTAGGTGGATGCTTAGGTGGATATGCATAAGGTCGTCTGTATGCATTGGTCCGCGTGCGTTGTTCATTGATTGGCTAAGAATCGATGTTCGGTCTATATTGCCACGCCCACTTCTTGTTTTATTTTGATGTATTCGGATTTGACCGGCAGGGACGGTGATCAACGCTCGACGCTGTCCGTGAAGCAGTGTTCGAGAAGCTTCGCGATTGTAATAGATCGTTTTGGTAAGATTGCGCGCTGCGCGCGAATGTTCCAGCTTTGTCGAGAGATAACGCCGCCACCAGCGATATCGCTGGAAAGTTCGATAGCGCCTGTATAAAAAGCCGACGCACTTGACTGCTTGTCAGTTGATCGACGGTCGACGCTCTGTTCGCCGCTATCAGTGTATTGCTGTAGTTCGACTTTCAGTTTCCCGGCCACAAGTTCGGCCAAATAAAGAGTTTCATCTCGGACCTGCTGACTGCTGCCTTCGTCGACGTCACGACGCTTTGACATTTAGCCGCTGCCGTCTTATCTAGACCAAGAACAACCCAACACATTTGTAAAAGCCTTTCTAGTGCACAAAGAAGCGTACTTACTCGAGATACAAAAACGTTCTAGAAAAACAGTACTCATGTTTCTACAATTTATTGAAAAAAACTTTCTCGAAAAACATCACGAATGCTTTGCAATGTTTACAAGACACGTTTTCGCGACGGTTAAAGGGATACTGACCCAAAATCGGAAAATTTTACGAGAACTCGGTAAATGAAATCTCAGTGTGCGATTACATCGAATAGATGTCTTCCCTGAGCAATTTTTTCAGCGGATAGTTGTATTTTCGGTGGCTCATCTTTCTACGTCGGATCCTTCTACGGTGCCTTAAACAATTCGAACAGATCGGCCGTGATGTGAGCACCGAGCAGTTATTCGCGCGTACTCTGTCACTAGAAGAGTCGTCAGTATCCAACTTCAATTTTTCAACTTCACCCAGCAGATGTTCCATGCCCGCAGCACTTTACACTGTACGACAGCCGTTTGCGTTTCGTGCTGTAGCCGTTCACTACGCAGCAATTATCTTTTGCACAAGTAAGTCTCCCTTCCCGAAGCAAAGTGTGGGATTGGGCTAGTTGGTATTCCATTATTAAACTGCTCAGCGCAAAACATTTGACACGAACTTGAGGAGGGTGTCGACTTGGGCTTGTTGGTTTGTCATAATCGTAAACTGTTGCGCGGAAAGGAATCTCCTGAGGAATCTCAGGGCGTCTAGCACGTGCAACCTACCCACTTCCCGAGAGGATGGACAAGAAAGGAAGAAGTTCGCGGTTATTCCGTATGTCCACCAGGTTTCCCACAACATTAAAAAGATCGCCCAAAGAGCAGATGTTAAATTAGTGTTTTCCGCTCCGCAGAAACTTGCAAAGGTGTGCAAGATGACAAACCCAAATCGTAAAGATAAGAAAACCTGCACTAAGAATCATAAAACTGAATATGTGAAATGCAATGAAGGCCTCGTCTATGAAATTCCTTTAACATGCAGCCGTTCTTACGTAGGACAAACGGGCCGTTGTATAAACGACAGGCTTCGTGAGCACGCCAACAATGTAAAAAACAAAACGGGGGGATGGCTTGCAATTCATTGCAATAGTTGTGGCTGTATTCCGGAATTTCACAAGTGCAACATAATCGCAAATAGCAACAACGAAATGTCGCGTCTCATTATCGAGGCTCACAAGATCTCGGACTTAAAAGAAAAATGCGTCAGCCAAGCGTCCATCTCACTTTCCGACAAGGAAATCGCGTATCTGTGTGGCACAACACGTGTATATTGATTGGACCGTGTTGTTAGTATGTACTTGCTGCCATGCGCATTGAGTTTTGCCAGGTGTATAAGGTCACGTCGCTCTGCTAATAAAATTTGTTGACAGTGTGCGCTCCGTGTGTGTCTTTTGTGTTCCCCGTCTACGTCTTTCCGCGCAACAGTTTACGATTTGACACGGTACACCTAAAAAGACGAGGACCAGCGCTGGTCCTCGTCTTTTCTATGTGTACCGTGTCAAATTCTTGCGCTTAGCTGCCCGTTCCCGAGCCGGCGAGTGTAAAATATTCTGCACATCTTGTTCAATACCTCGTCGTAAAATCTCGCGAAAATCCACTGCTTTGAAGGCATAGCGACAGCTGACAACTGATCGAATGTCAGTGTGATGCAACTCTCATTCTCGGTAGCGTATATATGCAATCGCCTGCCTTTCGTTTTGCTGTTCTATTTCTGGCGGCTCCTCCAAATTGGGCACTGGGCTTTCGCGGGACGCCGTGCGTTTTGGGGGAGATGTGCGCCTAAACCCCGAACATTTTGGCTTTGAAATGTGGGGTGGAAGTGCTGGGAACAAGCGCGGCACGGCACCTGGCGCGAGTTCCCACTTTCCACGTGGGATCAAAACTTCTTGTCCCGCAACGACACGACCATAGTGCTTTACAATGTCGTCACTCTCAAAATGAACGTCACAGACCTTGCATTTCGCAGTAAGCTTTCTGTCTTTGCGATACAAAGCTTGAATGGCGTAGGGTCTTTTGCAGGTCCGAAGAAGTGTCGTGAAGCGGAGTCGTCGTTGCGGTAGCCGCTCTAGCAGCCCGCCGCAAAGCAAGTCGGCATACCGCACTGTGAATCTATTCGCCCTCGTTACGCTTCGTACATCATGCACGTGTCTTCGTACAGGACGCTAAGCCTGGTCAAGAACAGTCGCAAAAATCACGAGCTAACAAAGCGCAGGCGTCGCTGTAACCCACGTGCGCTCGTACATCGGCGGCGCCGATCGCAACAAGCACCAACCGCGGGAGCTAGACGTGACTGCAGCGCCACTAGTTCTCACGACCGCCATGCGGACCGCCTCTCCGGCGGAGCTTTTAAACTGAGTTTGTTCTAGTAACGTTGTTGACGACGGCATGAAAGCCTGGCACCGGGAAGGGGAAAGGTGCGTATGATTCGTCTGTGCTACGCACAGACGAATCATACGCACCTTCCCCCTTCCCGAACCCAGGCGCGAGCCGATACAGGCAATGCAAGCGCGCGGCGACGCGGCGACGGAGAGTCAGTCAGTGAGAAGTTAATCAGCGAAGAAGTTATGTCGCTCTAGTGATAGCATCGTTCGCTCGACCGCAGGAGGCGTGTTGTTTGATGATCTGGTGCTGCGAGTAAAGTATCAAGAGATGACGCCGCGGGAGCAGTGACGAGTTTTGAAGAGGGTCGCCGAGGAGACATGTGATGATCGACTGCGGAGGAGAACGAACGTCCGCGTGGAGTGAATCGTCATGCAGGTGAATGTCAAAGGTGCGTCGCGCAGACCAGCGTAACAAGACTCAGCTACGAGGTACAGCTCGTGGTGAACATCCGCTTTGTTTTGTTTACAAAGGTGACGTCTCAATCACTTGTTCTTTCTGAAGTCAACTATTGCTGCATTTCTGTTTCTGTAAATAATAAATATAGAACTTGGCTTGTAATAGCGTGGTACATGTACCGCGCTAGTACAATCTAAGTTCATCGACGACCAACACGCCCGAACTACAACACTTCTGAAATATAGAACGTTTGAGCGAAGTTCCCTTGGGAGGCACGGCGGTCGAACCGAACCAACACATGCTCAGGCTGATAACTTTGGTCGTCTACCAGTGTCAACATGATCTAGTGCATCCAGCGAGCACCGATATGGCAGAACGAAAGCATTAGAACAAGAAGCGACGTGTTAACTCGCACAATGGCGAAGCGGCTCGCCTTGGCCAACGAACAGCGGCGATCCATTGCTTCCGTCGCTCTTGCTCAGGAGACCTTGCGGTAAGTAAAACCGTGTTCCGGGCGCGTTCTTTTTTTTACGTGTTTGAGCACTCCACTCCATATCACTTGTTATTCGACATCCCTTGAAGTTTCGGCCACCACGCATACGACGAACGTTGCTTATTTCACTACGTAAACGTGAACAACGCGGAAACACACGTACAACGACGTAGGAAACCACGGCGGCCGTCTGCTTGCTTTCCCGAGAGTAATGACCGAGTTCGCCGCCTATGGCGCTTCCGTCGGCGCGAACTAGCGCGGTCGAGAGTGCTGGCACACGCGCTGTTTCGGCAGACATCCCCCAGCGAACGTCTCGCATACCTTCTACGCGCGGTGAGCGCTGTGATCTCACTGCTTCGCGCTCGGACTACTGATACGACAAATTGACCGAAAACCGCTTCTCTCCCGGAAGCAGCCGTATTGCCATACACCAGCGTTTTGTAGAGTTAAGTGCGATCGCAGAAAAAAAAATTTGCAGTGGCTTAGCTCGGCTATGGCAGGATATACCTGGCGTTAGCAAAGGTTCAGGTGATTATTCTGAGCTTTCCAGATTGTCTAGGAATAGCTTGATTGTCATGCGCACTGGTGCTCCAATGACACACACACGGTATACGTATTATGTGGCACATGCATATTTATTTTCGCTCAACGTCAGGTTGCTTCTTCATTCTTCGTACGCTGAACCGCTAATTGCCAGGCAACTACTTCGGGATCCGCTGACATAAGCTTCTCGGCTCTTCTGCGCCGTTGAGCAGCATTTGCGCTCTCCTTCTTCATGGCGTTACCCACCTGCAAACGCCAGTCAGAGGCGCTATCAAGCGGCACCAGCGCTTGTCAGACGGCGACTGCACAGCGAAGGCGAATAGCTGTGCGCGCCATGGAGAAAGGAAAAACTAAGGAGAGGCCCTATCGTATCCCAATGCATTGCGAAAAGTGTGGCGGAAGTGACGTCAGATTTATGGGGCAAACAAGCCGATATGGGGCAAACAAAACAGCAGACGCCCCGCGGCGTGCTCTCCGCGGTGGTTCGCTTCTGTTCGGATTTGTAGTCCCGGCGTAAACTTAGCGCGTATTGTGCGGTTCGCATGCAGTAAAATGTTGCAAGCAGACGTTTACCAGGCTGTTCGTGCGCGGCAGGCCCGAGCGTTGCGTGCTGTCGTTCTTCGAGGAGCGTTTTTGTGCAACAGTGCAGAAATTACCGGTACGTGCCGTAATCAAAAACATTCAGCCCCTGCCTCATCGTATTCGAACTCACCTAGCAGTGACGTACGCGTTCTGCTGGGCGTTAGGCCTTTGTTTTCCTTTCTTGTAGCCCGATTTCCAGATCTATTGCCCGATTAGCGGTTCTTTGCTCGTGTATATGGAGTGAGCGCAGTAGCTATTCGGCGCAACGCCAACCTATAGTTGACGTAACTTCATGTCGAAAAGAAGACACCGCTGTATTGTATACGCGATCGCGCACGTAAAGTTTGTAATTCCAGTGCGCACACAACACAAGCACGCAGCGAGCGCACACTGCACGATACATACATCACGTAGTCCGATAACAATAACAAAAGTTTATTGCCCTTTCGTTTGAACGACACAGCCTCTAAAACGTACGATGCCTTCAGCGCATGGTATGTACGGCGCGTCAGACGCCAAAAACAAAATTTCACGTGTGTTCCGAGTTGACACAACGAGTAAGAAGCAACAGAGCGCACATCTGAGTGCTCCGCATGCAAATACCATGCCTTAGTGATCAGTAATGAAGCGAACGTATACGTACACATGAAAAGTGACACCCGGTACTGTTCGCTGTACACGCGATTTGCACAGGGTATACGCAACAGCTGGGCATTGCGTAGCTTTCCTAAAGAACACACACAAAGAGCAGCATGCGTGAATCGACTACACCGCTTGAACGGCGAAAAACAAACAAGCAACAAAAAAAGGCTGCAAAGTTTCGCGATGCGCGCATGCGCTTGCAAACGTCGCAACGGAAGTCGCGAAATGTTTCGCTGCGCCTTCGCTAGAAGGCGATGCGGGTGTTTGCGATCTGGGGGCTTCACAAATGTGACGTCAGGTCCTCTCCTTAGTATTCCTTCCTCCATGGTGCGCGCCATGGCTACGACGTCACCCCTCTCGAATGCGCAGAACCGCAGCGGCGAGTCGCGCGCGCCGGCGACATTCTGTCTGCCCGGCTACGACGCCACTCCTCCCGCTCTCCGCCACCAGCAGCGGCGAGCCGTGCGCGGCGGTGGCGGACAGCGCGTGAGATGCCGGCTCTGCACTGATCCTCGCGCATGCGCAGCGCGGCTCATGACGATCCACGAGAAATCGGCTCCGGCTAGGCAAGTGTAGCTAATGCTACAACTCGTTCATTTTTCATTATGGCATGTACTTATCGCATTCACTGCTTCACCCTCCCCCCCTCACCCCCCCCCCCCCCCCGCGCCGCGCCGCCGCCTGTCCGATGAACACCGCGTTGTTCACGCGCCGGCGCCGGAGGTAGAAACACCGGCGCGCCGCCGCCGGTGATATTGGGTCCGGCGCACATGTCTACTTGTGGTCATGAGTTCGAATCCTGTGTCGTGTTGACATGACGCCACACGTAAGCGCTGCGGGGCGTACCTAGCAAGGAAAAACGTAAACTAAAATTCTGCAGAAGCCACGTCAAGGCTATTGTTTTGCTTTCTCTGGGAGCCGGCTACGGAGTCGCATAATGAATTGACTAGCAGTGGCCGTAATTTGAACGAATTTTCTGCCTGCAGGTGTGGATTCCAGCGAGTATTTGACTAACAGCGTAGCGAAACGCTCACTAACACCGCACCTGCGTTCACATCTCTCCCTAAGAGAGCGGGAAGGTTCTGTTTTAATAATGTATGCGTTTTGGTTGCGAGCGCTCTACGTGTTTTGGTTGCGTGGATGTGTGCGCGTATGAATGTGCTATTTTCTGTGGTCGATTAATTTTATTTCAAAGCTGTTCCAACGTGATAGCTTTACTCCCTCGGAGGAGTGGTTTCACTCTATCGCAGACGGAGAACTGTACTCCACGAGGAGGCGTTGAATCACTCCCTGTCTAGAGGGAGTTGTTTCACTACAGAAAAGGGAGTGCCAAGCGCGACAAGCCAAAACTCTCGCAAAGGGCGTCGGGGGACTCCCTTTGTTCTCAGAGTGTAGATAGAAGACCACCTCAGGCCTCGTGTCGTTTTAAATGCGAAGCATTTCTTAGCGAACCTCTGGCACTTTGAGCGTTTCTATCTACGTATCTATCTATCTATCTATCTATCTATCTATCTAGCCGCCTACGTCTGGGTGCTCTCATGATCGCCTCCTTAAGTTGGTGTAGACCAAAATTTGCATGAGAGGCTAAGAGGATTTGACGAATATGATTGCCGCATCATGACATGAATAACGTTAAAATCCTGTCGCGTACGTCGTCAAACCCTTTCCACTAGACACGTGTGGCACATACCCGTTTACCACGGGCCGCGGTGTACGGGTACGCGCCACAGGTGATTGACAGTTTATGTCTACCCAGGAACGGCGAGAACAGACGTTGGTAACTTAAATGCTAGAGCGTTAAGGAAAACCAACATCGGCAGCGTTAACTCAGCGAAGGGAAATAATAAAAATTAGGATCCCAGCAGGAATCGAACCCAAGCATTCTGCGTGGCAATCAGGTATTCTACCACTGAGCCACGCCAGCTCTATAAAATAGCTTGGAAAAACAGCCTACGCAGGCGTACTATCGGTGCAACGTCAATTGTGGTTGTGGTGCTGGCTATCTAATTTTACAAGAAAGCAATAAACACTACATGTATCGTAGTGTATCCTGTATCGTAGGAGTACGATGTGTACTCCTACGATACAGGCGTCATATCAGATGAACGTCTGTAGTTCCAGTGTTGGCTCCTCTTTTATAGCAGTCTAATAAACATTACACTTGTATTCCTATGATTCAGGAAGCTATATTGGAGCATTGCTCGACCCCGGAGGAATACATTAACGAATGTTACATATGATATCCGCATCACCGCACCGTAAAGTGCACTTCGTCCACCAGAACGACGCAGTGTCCTCTTCATTTCTTACGAGGCTGGGCGATGGCCTCATGCTGACCGAGGATGATGCCAGATTAATTGACAGCCGCTTTTGCGCGGTGTTTCGTTTGCCTTCCTTCGTGTTTCGTTCCTTTGCGCACCACGGCATTAAGATGAGTTACCAACTCGCCCAGCAGTCCGTACAGCCGCTTTGTAGACTAGGCTACGTAGGCCACATACGCCCAGGTAGTCTACGAATACGACAAACACCATCCACTGAATTTGGTCTACGTAGCACTATCCAGGCCTACCAGCCTCGACGGCCTATACCTCACCAACACGAAGGGTGGCTTCAGGTTCGGACATGTCACTGGCTCTGTCGACATATAATTTGTCGACGAAATGACCGAGGCATCCACGAATTCAAAAAGCTCTACTATACCACATACTTCACTACACATGGACCCCTCGTCACCACGATCACGACCGGATCCTATAACAAGTCATGACCAGCTGTTGGTGCTCACTGATCATGGTGATGATGCCTGTTGAAAATAGAATAGTGGGGCATAGTCTTGGGGGTAGGGACAGGGAGGAAACGAAGAGGAGAACGAAGTAGGATTCGGAGCTAGCCTTCATGCAGTAAAGACGTGTTCCTGATCTACGACCACGGGTCCTCGTTATTTACATTTTTTGGTGCCGTGAAACCCGGGAACTGGTCAGTGCTGGACAACGATGTCTTCGACCGAGCGTCTTCGGAAGGTGCGTGGAACTGTCAGGGCCAGCGTCTCCCGGAATATTACGCTACTGACAGGACTGCTGCAGAACCCCGACACCGAGGCGCGCGAGGTCAACAGGCAAGTCGCCGTTTTGAAGGCTAAGGAAACTGAGCTCCGCCAGCTAGACAAGGACGTTCTCGACCTCACGGAAGATGAAGCTATTGAAGCCGAAGTCGAGGGTGCGACGGACTACCACGATAAGATTCTGTACGCGATAGCTGACGCACAGTTCTTCTTGTCTCAGCGAGAACGGTCGACTCATCTCAAGGAACCGTCTAGGAGTGGACCCAATGGCGACCGGGTAGCAGCCACCCAGAGCAACATCGGATCTGCTGAGGCGCCGCAAGGACCAGTCAGTACGCCACGTTACCGGTCTGTCGCACTTCCGACGCTTCAAGTCCCGACGTATGCCGGCGATTTACGTCAGTGGCAAGAATTCTGGGACCATTACAGCGCCACGATTCACGAGAACACCGAGTTGCCGCCCATCGAGAAATTTAAGTATCTGCTGACTTACCTGACGGGAGCGGCCAAGCGAGCTATCGAAGGCATCAGACTGGCTGATAACAACTATGAAATTGCCGTGACAACACTGAAAGAGCGCTTCGGTCGACATGAATTACTAGTCAACGAGCACATCGACCAGCTTCTTGCATTGTCACCCGTGAGGAGTTCCAAGGAAGTGGAGAAGCTTCGGGTGCTGCATGACACCGTGCGTTTCCGCGTAAGTGCGCTCGAAGGTCTTGGTGTACCACCTGAGCAGTACACTGTGGTGCTGCATCGGGTGCTAATGAGGTGCTTGCCAGAAGACTTGGCGATAATGTACCGACAGAAGAAGAAGGAGGAAAGCACGCGCGGTACTAATGCATCAGCAGAGCCCACACCACCTGAAGCGAGAACGCACAAGGCGACCGACATTTTAGCGTTCCTGAAAATCCAGGTTGAAGTGCGTGAGGAAGGGAAGCAAGAAGCGGCGTCATCGTATACGCACAACTCGATCACGGTACCTGGTGACATGAGCTCGCCGAGAAGATCTTCACAGGGCATTCCGTCGGCATCCGCGCTAGCGGCGACGGAATCCCTACAGCAGCGCACGCCTTGTGTACTGTGCGACAGCCGAGGTCACAGCCTGGCAGAGTGCAGGGTCGACTTACCCGCCGACGAGAAACGGGCCAGATTGCTTAACGCTCGGTGCTGTTACAAGTGCGGAATGCGCAATCATGTCGCACGGTTTTGCAGAGTCTCCCTGAACCTTACGTGCAACAAGTGCCAACGCCGACACCTAACGGTCCTTTGCGAGCTGTCACGAGCCGTCACCACGACTGCTGCTCCTGCACCAACAGTACCGAGCGGCTCGTCCGGCTCTACCTCACCGACGGTAACTACGGCGTCAACTGGCGCTACAGAAGCCAAGTCGGTGCTGCTTCAGACGGGCCGTGTTTGGGCTGAGAGCGGACCGCGACAGCTCCTGGTGCGTGTGATGCTTGACAGCGGCAGCCAGCGTTCATTCATCCGCACCGACGTGGCCAAGAGATTGCAGTGTAAAGTCATTGGCACGGAAGAGCTCTCACTGGTAACGTTTGGAAATGCCAAGCCACGGAATCATTTTCGTTGTCGACGCGTCTCTGTCACGCTGCGTGGACGATTTAACGGCAGCACCGTCACATTGGAAGCACTGGAAGTCCCCGAAGTGTGCACCGTGACAAGTCCACCGCTGAACATTGAAGTGCTCAAGCGGTTGAGCGCCCGGAGGTATGATGCCGCGGACATGTTTGACCCGGAAACTTGGCACCCAGAGGACTTCAGCATATTAATTGGCTCCGACGCTTATTGGAAGGTCGCCACTGGAAAGATTGATCGCCTCAACGAGCAACTCACTGCCGTGGAAACGTCTTTTGGGTGGACCGTACAGGGAACAATCTCACCTCACGAGGCTACAACGACTTGTGCCCTCCTCATGTCAGCTGGTGTGGAGTGCGACGAATCGGCTAGGTGGCGCCTCGGCACGATTAGTAGTGACAACCGGATGCCAAAGAAAACACAAGAAATCGATATGGTAGAGCAATGTCTGAGCAGACAGGCTGGATGTTACCAAGAGCCTTCCATGATTCCGGAGCATCGTATCCCTGACGATAGCTTGCCCACCCGCAACGACGACTGCGTCAATCTGCTGGTCGGCGGAGCTAACAGTCCCGCGGTGCTTCCTGTGGTATCCTCGTCGTTGGACGCACAGCCTGAACATGAGGACTTGGAGGAAGTGGACTGCTTAGAGGAACTGGAGGAGGTTGTGACTGAGCAAAGGGAGGAGCGCGTACACAAGGAAGAGAAAGCGCTGCTTCTGCCTCGGGAAGAGCAGTGGAGGGTCCCGAAAACGAAGTCGAAGCAATACCGCCACCACGCGAACCTACTATGGCAGCTTCTCCACGAGGATATTCCTACAGAGCAGCGGGAGAACCAGGCAAAGGGACTCGCCACTGATGAGGGTTCGGGCCGCAGCAAGAAACGTCGCTGCAGGTATCCAGGCACTTCGTGGAGAAGACTCCAAAACGCTGCAGTAAACCGCCTGCAGGAGAACCTGAGTGCGGATTGCGCCAGCAATGCCACACCCAGATGGAAACGCCGGAGATGCAAGCGCGCATCATTTAGACTGTGCAAGAACAGCTGTCCAAGTGACGTGATCACATCACAGACGAGATAGTCAGAGGCTGTTCTGTTCGTGTGGCAACGGCCCACGTGGTGAAGCATCAGATACAAAAGTTGTATACATTGAAAGCAGCAAAGTGACTTGTATAACGTTCGTGCCCTCCCCCTCGGAGGATGTTGAAAATAGAATAGTGGGGCATAGTCTTGGGGGTAGGGACAGGGAGGAAACGAAGAGGAGAACGAAGTAGGATTCGGAGCTAGCCTTCATGCAGTAAAGACGTGTTCCTGATCTACGACCACGGGTCCTCGTTATTTACAATGCCCTTGTTCAATAACTGTCAAGAACTTCTTGCACACATGCACACGGGTTCGTGAAACGTGCGTGCGTTTTCGGGACACGTATAAGCACTACATATCAGCTTACCGCTTCTGGTTTTGGTAATACCAACGTTGCCATTGGCTGCGTTACCCAACCGTAAACAACTGGTTATATAACACATATGCGGCTCTTCAACATATATATGTGTGCGTGTAAAATATATACAAATCTTTAGCGTCATTTTGTAAGGTGTCGCTCAGTAAAAAAAGTTACGCCACAGTCACCTACCCGCCCCATGCTTCGCATAACATCGACTCCCACGGTACGTGGGATCTGCCGAATTTTTGTGTAAGGTTTTCCTCCTGCCCTGGCCTTTCACCTTCTGAAGCAACGACTCCGCGGTAGCCACCAGAAGAGGGTCTGAATAGCCTGACGGTTGTCACGCTATTCAGTCACAACTATTCAGTCACAATAGCCTGAAAAGAAATAATACAAACAAATAATACAAATGTAAAGCAAGTACACACATAACAAAGCAAAAATGAAAATGAAGTTGATTACACGTCTGTAAGATGTTCATCGACTGCAACTATGAAGTCTTTTAGTGGTAACGAGCGAATGTTACCAGGCAGGGAATTCCACAGTTCTATTGCACGCGGAAAAAAACTGTATTTAAAGGTATTAGCACGAGCAAAGAAAGGTGCCACGTTCAAAGCGTGGGAACTGCGGGTACAACTTTCATCAGTGAATGTGAGGATGTTACCGTCACAAAGGCCGGAGGAGGAGTTAATAATTCGGTATAAAAATTGTAAAGCTTCGTTTTGGTGTCGCGAGAGTTGTGATGGAATGTTCAATGATTGAAGGGCTGTGGTCGGGGAGAAGTTGCGGCTATAGTTATTAAAAATGAAACGGATATATTTTCGCTTAATGTTATCTAGCAAGCTTATTTCACAGTGTTTATAAGGAAACCAGACTACGGATGCATATTCTAGAGCAGGGCGAATGATGGATTTATATAAAAGCAGTTTAGTATCTCGAGAGGCGTTAAGTAAGGTGCGGCGCAAATAACGTAAATTTTTTAGCGCTTTACGGCATACATGATCAATGTGGTTAGTCCATGGAAGGTGTTCGGTTAGAATTACTCCTAAATATTTGTACTCTGAAACTCTATTGAGCTGGGTGCCACCTAGAGAATAGTCAAAAGAGAAGGGGTTACGCCAATTGGTAAAATACATTACGACTGTTTTAGTGCAGTTAACGTTCATTTGCCACGTGTCATACCAGTTGCTAAAAGACGTGAGTGATTGCGCGAGATGGTAATGATCGTCAATGGAATTGATAGTTTCATAGAGGACTCAATCATCTTCGTAGAGTCTTATTTTAGATGAGATGCAATGAGGTAAATCATTAATGAAAAGTAAAACTAATAAAGGGCCTAGAACGGATCCCTGAGGAACACCGGAGGTGACGTCAATGGGAGATGAATCTGTCGAGCTGAAAGAAACGAACTGTGAGCACGAATAAAGAAAACTGGCTATCCAAGAAACAACACGGAGGTTATCGAGAATGACGTTTGGTTTAGCAATAACTTAGAATGAATGACGGAATCAAACGCTTTGGAGAAATCAATGAAAATGGCATCTATTTGGTTACCTAGGTCTAAGTTATAAGCAACGTCATGCATGAAATCGACTAGTTCTGTTACAGTACTATATCCGCGACGGAAACCATGTTGAGCTGATGATAGGATATTATTAGAGTGAAGTAATTCGATTATATGTTTGTGAATGATGTGTTCTAACATCTTGCAAGAATAAGGTGTAAGAGAGATTGGTCTGTAATTAGAAAGAAGTTGTTTATCGCCTGATTTATGCAAGGGAAGCACTTTGGCAGATTTCCATGAGCGTGGTACTACACCAGAGTCCGATTTCTGAAAAATTAAGGTAAGGTATTGTGCTGTCCATAAAAAGTATCGTGAGAGTTTAGGATTAGGAATACCATCGGAACCGGTGCATTTTTAGTATCAAGTTTCAGGATGGTTTAAGACACCATCACAACTTATTGCGATATTTTCTAGTTTATTAGTCTGTGCAACATACCTAAACTCAGGAACTGCATGGTTATCGAGGGTGAAAACAGATTGGAAGTATGAGTTGAAAGCATTCGAAATGACAACAGGGTCGTTGGTTATAGCGTCGTTAATCTTAAAACAGGTACTGCCAGTCGTACTAGGCGATACTGACGTCCAGAACTTTCGAGGATTTGATTTTAGTAGTTGAGGGAGTTGCACTGAAAAATAGAAATCTTTAGCATTTTTACTGATAGTGCGAAGTGCATCCTTAGCTTTTTCAAAGGAGACTCGAGCCTCAGGATTAGATTGTTTAGTTTTACGCAACCTGCTTACACGTCGTGATAGGTGCAAGATATCACGGTTTATCCAAGGAAGTTTATTGCTTATCTTTTTTCTTTTCAGTGGAACGTGGCGAGCGATGCATGACTTCACTAGCGACTCAAAGTAATTAACAAGCACATCAACATGACTCTCGGTACTGAGCGACACAAAATGACGAAGGTTATCTGCCAGGGCGTCAGTAATAGACGTATCATCAGCCTTAGTAAAATCATTATATGTGGTATAACTGAAACGTTCATGTGGAATGGGACTGTTAATGTGCACGAGGACTGCATTATGATCAGAGATACCTTCTAAGATCTCGTATGTGGCACCTAAATGAGCAAGACTGTTACTAACAAACACTAAATCAAGAATGGAGTTCTGCCGAGTATTTTTACGAACTAATTGTATTAGGTTATGTGACAGGGAAAATGTAACTAGATCCCTGTAGACAGGGGTACTAGAGGCGGAATACGTAAGTGAAGGCCAGTGAATGCCGGTAACACTGAAGTCCCCTAGAAGGATTAAGTTTGAGCTATCCAGGTGATGCTCATGCATGAAATGTGAGAGATCATCCAATAGATCGCTAGGGCCATCAGGAGGGCGATAAATACCACATATAGTTAAATTCTCCTTATTTATTATTAGTTTGCACCAAACTGATTCAACGTTAGGGGGACCAGATAGAACCTTAAAGCTAAAATCTGAGCGTAAAAGCAAAGCGACACCACCACCTTTTCTATTCTGGCGATCACAACGGAGAGCAATGAAACCAGTAGGCGTGGATTCAGAATCGTCAATTTCATCGTGAAGCCATGTTTCTGTGATGCAGATAACATGAGGAGAACACAAAGAAACTAGCGAAAAAAATTGCGGGAATTTGTTGGTAATGCATCTGGCATTAACATTCAAAAACGCAAGATCGGAGGCCGTTAGATAGGACGGTCAAGGTAGTGACGAAGATGCGTTAGTCGTTCTGGCGTTGCTGTCAGAACCACGAGCTATTATTAGTCTGTTTGAGGGGCCATCCCAATTATACCGAACGTTCGATAAATAAATGATCGAACCTCATCTTGACAACCGATCCGTTATTACGATGCTCAGCTGAAGCATCCCATAGCTTTTTACGTACAGCGTGTTCCTTCAAGGAAAAATCTTCGGACAGCTTGGTATCAGAATTTTTCAACTTGTAAGCATTCTTTAGCAATAATAGTTTGTCATTGAAATCTAACAACTTCAGAATGACAGGCCGAGAACGTCCAGGACGTGTTCTACCTAACCTATGGGAACGTTTAACCACGGCCGGGCTAGACCGCACGCGCGCGCTCGCGCGCGTGCGGTCTAGCCCGGCCGTGGTTTAACACGCGGACAGTCAACGGCAAGCCTGTTGAAGACGTTCACTACCTTGGAATGCAGTGTGTCACGATTCTCATCCTTATCTTCTGGTATACCATGAATAATGATGTTGTTCCTTCGCGAACGGTTTTCAAGATCTTCATATTTAGCCGTTATGTCAGCCACTGTGCGTTTTAAGCAAACCAGTTCGGAACGAAGCTGTTCGGAATCTTGCTCAGTCAGAGCTTTGGAACATGTGTTTTCTAGAGCAGTCACACGCAATTCCAAGGCGTCGAAACGTGTCTTCACAGTATTTTTTATTTCGGATATGTCTTGCGATAATTTTTTTCTGGCAAGCAACTAAATCGGAAAGAACCTTAACGAGAGAAGCATTATCACAATTTGACACTGCTAGCTCAGCCGACGACTCAAGAGCGCTTAGGGAAGATTCATGGGACTCGTCAGGTTTACTCGATTTTGAAAGCGGCACTTTCTTTGGGCCTGGATTAAGCTCAACGTCCCCGCTCAGGAGTAGGGGACTGAGGCTATCAGCTACATAGGAATAGTAGCACAAAAGACCAATACGTGAATAACCATGTGGGCATCACAGAACTTTATGTCGCTTTTAGAGTTTTATTTAGGCTCCACCATTGTGACCTTTGACAGCAAGCTTTACGTGCAAAAACGTGGGATATGCATCGGGTCGTGTGTGGCACTGGTCCTATGCAATATTTTTCTGTCGGCAGTAGACAGGCGTTTGGACAGTGCTTTTTTATGGTGACGAGGTGCTTGCCGTGTGTAGATATGTTGATTTTTTGGTGGTTCTTAAGACGCAGGAGGGTGTTAGGGTGAATGGGGTTGATTTTAGTGGTTTTAGCGACGGTTTGCGCGAAATTTTAGAAACATTTAATCAGTTGGGACAGGGCTTGAAGTTCACAAACGAGATTCCTGCAGAAGGAAAGTTGCAGTTTTTATATTTGACGCTCACACTGTCACGCTCGCATGTATGTTGGGCCTATAATCCACGCTCCTGCAAACCGCTGCTGCCGTTTGATTCGGTTCATTCAAAGACTGTGGGAATCGCCGCCGATAAACCCCCTCGCCCCAAATGGCTACGGCACGAGACAAGATCCAACGGCTGTGCGCATGTTCCACGCGTCAGGAGGAACATATAAGAAGCGACCGTGGACAGCCAAGGCGGTGTGGCCGACAGACTGTCGCGGGGAGTGCTCGTGTACGCGGCGTGCGCCCCGCCAGGCCAAGGTTAGGGGCCGGAAGTTTTGCTGTTGTTTTGCCTAACCGCTGAAGTTTGGTTTAACTAATAAATGTTGTTCTAGTTGCCCAGCAGTCTCCGACGGCGTTCTTTGGGGCGGACGACCACGAACCCCACAACTGTGAAACGGGCAATTGCTTCCATGTGTCTAGAAGCCGCCCTCCAAAAGTCTTGCGTCCATACAGCCCCCTGCAGTTTTTACCAGCAAGTGCACCGACTACAGTCACCAGGCTATTCAGACACTCTTCTGGTGGCTACCGCGGAGTCGTTGCTTCAGAAGGTGAAAGGCCAGGGCAGGAGGAAAGCCACACACAAAAACGACATGAGGCCTGAGGGGATCCCCTTGTTATCAAGGAGTTTTAAAAAACCTCCTTGTTTGTTATGAGTGAAGTGCGCGAGTGTGGTGCTCTTGATGCTTGCCAGCAAAAACGACGGGGACGAAGTACAACGTGCTACTTGCGCGAGCGCGCCGAGCATCGGAATATGGAAGAAAAATCACAGCATATCCACGGAGTGAATGATGATGAGTGGGCGAAGCTGCGGAGGTTCATCGGTAAACCGTGAATCTTCCGTGAATTCTGCCCAGTACATCATCACCGACGTGAGATCGGGCGCGTTTATACTAAAGGTTCGATGAGTTATGACGACTTGCAGCTCACTTTAATTTTACATGTACGCTGTGAATTTTCATTGTTTAGAAAACCATTGCTTTAGAAAACATCTGGCGTCTTTCGTTAAGCAGCTGGCGTCTTTTCGTTTTGCTTTAGAAACATCTGGCGTTCTTTCGTTTTGCTTTTACAAAACATCTGGCGTCTTTCGTTGGTTTATTTCATCAATCAACGGCGTTTTGAACAAAATTTTTATTGTTTAATCACGCACAGGAGAAATCTCACCAGGCACTACCTTGGAGGTAAACAATGGCTGCTAATGGGAATGAGAGACAGAAGAAGTCGGCTTTTAGCTAACACTTACACTTCTACTTCTACTAACGTTTCCTACTGGAACATGCCAATGGCTGCTAATGGGGAATGAGAGACAGAAGAATTCGGCTTTTAGTTAACGCGCACGCTGCGAATTTTTTATTGTTCAACAATGCACAGGAAAAATCTCCCACCGGCACCATCTTGGAGGTCAAAGCGTAAGACTGGTTACGCACTACAACTACTACGACTACGACTACGAGGGACGAACGGGTGCCGCCTTAAGGAGCTTCGCCCCTCAAAAAAAAACAGGGTTGATCCGCAGTAGGGTACGGATTTGGGCTGGTTGGTGCATGACTTCAAGTAAAAAACAGCGCTACGAGACGGGACGAAGAAAGGGCACAAACACGGCGCTGACTGTCAACCAAATGTGCTTTTATTCCACCAGTCCGCATATTTATACTCCACCATGACTAAAGAAAGCATAACAAAAAAACAGAAAAAAACCGGTCAGCCTGCGCAAAGGCAAGAAAAAATTTTTACCTCGACAGAAATTTTATCTCCTTCGAAAGCAGTGAAATCGAGGGGA
Source organism: Rhipicephalus sanguineus (assembly GCF_013339695.2). NCBI lineage: Eukaryota > Metazoa > Arthropoda > Arachnida > Ixodida > Ixodidae > Rhipicephalus > Rhipicephalus sanguineus. The sequence goes on from NC_051184.2 coordinate 147,479,939, forward strand.
GGCTAACACATGCCTCGCCGCCTTTACAAATGTGATACGCTTCAGAAACGAGACGCGCACGTTCGTCATAGTACTTTGACAGGAAACTCGTATCTTTAAAAGATGGCTGGCAGCCGCATTCATTGCAATGAATGGACAGTTGACTGTCTTTTGCTTGTTTAGAGACCTTGTACGCGTGCTCGCGCAAGCGGTCATTAGCACACCGGCCAGTTTGACCAACATAGTAACGCCCGCAGGAAAGAGGAATCTTATACACAACAGAATAGCAACATTCAACAAACTTTTGCCGGTGCTTCTTACTACATCTTTCCGTCTTGGTTTCTCTGTTTACCTGCTGACACAGGCTACCAAGTTTATTTTTGGCAGAGAATAATCTTAAAAAGGTGGTCAGTAGGGCTGGGGTAAGGTTGTTATTCTCTGCCAAAAATAAACTTGGTAGCCTGTGTGAGCAGGTAAACAGAGAAACCAAGACGGAAAGATGTAGTAAGAAGCACCGGCAAAAGTTTGTTGAATTTTGCGATTCTGTTGTGTACAAGATTCCTCTTTCCTGCGGGCGTTACTATGTTGGTCAAACTGGCCGGTGTGCTAATGACCGCTTGCGCGAGCACGCGTACAAGGTCTCTAAACAAGCAAAAGACAGTCAACTGTCCATTCATTGCAATGAATGCGGCTGCCAGCCATCTTTTAAAGATACGAGTTTCCTATCAAACTACTATGACGAACGTGCGCGTCTCGTTTCTGAAGCGTATCACATTTGTAAAGGCGGCGAGGCATGTGTTAGCCTCCCCTCGATTTCACTGCTTCCGAAGGAGATAACATTTCTGTCGAGTTAAAAATTTTTTCTTGCCTTTGCGCAGGCTGACTGGTTTTTCCTGGTTTTTTTGTTATGCTTTCTTTAGTCATGGTGGAGTATAAATATGCGGACTGGTTGAATAAAAGCACATTTGGTTGATAGTCAGCGCCGTGTTTGTGCCCTTTCTTCGTCCCGTCTCGTAGCGCTGTTTTCTACTTGAAGGGTTGATCCCTCGGTCATAGGAATCGGAATAACACGAAAGTAAAGCGTGTCCTTACACAAGTAACTGAATGCTTACTGTACATTGATATAAGACAGTTTGCACAATGTATATTGATAACTGACACTTAATGGCGCCGTTTAACGTGTATGCACCCACTTTGATGATTGGTGGTACATCTCCCTCCCGACGACTAACGTCGATGTTAATTGATTAAACAAACCCTTGTGGTAGCTGTAGTAGTTAACGGTGAAAGCGTAATCAGAGAACGAGGTGTGATAGCCAGAAGAGCGTTGCATATTGGACGCAGAACTTGGTCGCCATCCCGCGGCATGTTAAAATGTGATTGTACACCACGGCCGGACTAGAGGGAAACGCAAAGCGCGTGATGCCGCCCCGGTAGCCCGGCCGCGATTTTTCTCGGGGCGAGTGCGTGAGCATGGAACGCGGTGTTACAGCCAGGTGAGGCTGGCGCGCGTCGCAGAGCTATTTTTGGTTTGTATTAGCCTGATGCTGAGCGAGGCCGACGCTTTTACGACGCTTGGGCAAAGGTCGCCACCTCGCGGTGTGTTAAGGAATTGACAAAATTCAACTTCTATTGAAAACGCGCCGAATGGGACGGACGCGTAAACGCGTTGCATGTGCTAGTCGCGGAGGCCATAGCAATGACGAATTACTTTACCTTACCACTCCCAGAGGTCAACACCACCCAGCCGACCGGGAGAGTGGTAGATATAAAAGGCGCGTTCGTAAAGCTTCCAGAGTCTGTGACCGTGGCGCAGTGGATAGCGTGCCCGGCATCTGTTGTTGCGGACCGAGCGGTCGTGGGTTCGATGCCCGCTGACGGTACCTTTTTTCTTTGCCATCTGATTGTGTATATTTTTGCGACGTCATTTCCGTGACGGAAATACGTCATTGAAGTCTTGGTGGACCCCGGCATAAAACACTTTCGTGTTAAAGAAACTCACGCAAAATAAGAAAATCACCGCGCCGAAAAGGAGAAGGAAGAAGAGCTGCGCTGGCGGTTCGAAGAACGTGCATCCTCGAGTGATATACATTCGCTGTACAACATTCTACAGTCATATTTGAATGAGATCGAAATATGGCTTAATGACCTGAATTTGTCTCTGAATGTTAACAAAAGTGCTCTTCTTGCTTTTCCATTGACTTTCCCCGTGCATATCGCACTTATGTACGGCCAGGCCTTTATTCCACAGGTCGATTCATTAAAATATTTGGGTATAATACACACGCCTAATCTTAATTGGAGCTCGCACATTGAGTACATTGCAGCTAAAGGTTTACGTGCAATTGGATTATTAAGACGAATCAGCAGCACTCGTTTTGGAATGCGTAGAAAAACATTGTTAATGATCTATTGCATGTATGTACGTCCAATATTAGAGTTTGGATGCATTTTGTTCTGTGGGGGACCTGCTTATAAATTACGCCCTCTTCTAACTATAGAACGTGAGGCGTTACGTTTATGTCTCGGACTTCCAAAATTTGTAGCTAATAATATACTTTACCATTAAACAAACCTGCCATGTCTTCAAACTAGGTTTAGAATTTTAACAGTTCAAACATTTCTAAACATATATGCCTCCCACCACAGACGCTCCCAGTATGTATTTCTTAGGGAGCCGTCCACATTTTTTGAAAGTGAATGGTCTCGACTGCATCGCCCTCAAATAATTTTCGTGCAAAAGCTCCTGGAGCCATTACAAGTGACATTTAGTGATATAATATACCCAAACGCACTCAAACACACAACTGTAATAGAATATGATGATATATTTCGAAAAAATGCTAAGTTATTGCCCATTAGATATTTAAATGGGTTGTTGGAAGACCACCTTAAAAACGTACGGATAAATTCAGTAATAGCCACAGATGCTTCTGTTACTGATGAGAAGGCAGGGGTGGGAATTTATTCAGCAGCACTAAATTGGTCATTTTCCCTTCGTTTGCCCGACTTCACACCAATATTCCAGGCAGAATTAATCGCAATTATTCTTGCTTTGCGGAAACTCCCAGCACATATCTCTTCAGCAGTTATATTAACGGATTCCTTGTCTGTGTGTACGGCATTAGCAGTGCCACAGCCGTCGAGCTGCCTAACAGAACTTTTCTCATATATGCCCAATCACGTACGGCACGTCCGGTTGGTTCGGGTACCAGGCCACACTGGACTGATATTAAATGAAGCGCGGACACTCTGGCGGCAGCATCCCTCACAGGACCGGTCATAAATATTCTGAGGCCGTCTTGTAATAACACGATCGCACGATTCCGAAATTTTTGTATGCAAGTAGAACGTACTAATTCTTCTGTCCTAAACAATACAGATTTTCAGCACCTTAGGTTTTCGTGGAATAGCACATGGTGTAGTACAAGGCAATTTGAAGTAACGTTAACTAGACTGCGATGCAGAATACCGTCACTAAATTTTTATTTACACAGGCCTGGTTTCGTTCCTTCCCCTAACTGTAATTATTGTAACCAACCAGAAACAATAGAGCATTACTTCACAGAATGTCGAAGATACCAAAACATAAGGCAAAGAATTCTAAAACCTCCTTTTCAAAAACTTGGCCTTGAGCTTTCCACATCGGCGTTACTCTCCCTGGGGGCGTCGGCACTAGGGCAATGCAACAGGGGCGTATATGATGCCATATTCAGTTATATTAAAGAAACAAAGAGACTGCCATGTTAATATTATAATTAGATATGTCATTTCATTTATTTATTTAATTCTATCATTTAACACTCGTTTAATTAACATTCCATTTAAAAAAAAGGAAAAAATCAAAATTGCCCCAACATTTTTTATTTATTTTTTCTACTATAACTTATCTTTTCGCATATTCCTTTTATTTTATTTTTTTTTCACAAAGTCTACTGCCGCACGCTTCGTGGCCGATCCCCCGTAGTGGGTTGAGCTATTCCCTTAAGGAACCAACCAACCAACCAACGTGGCTAGGGTGCGGAGTGCGAGCTTTTCGGGCGCTTGTACCCGGGCTCTGAAGGCGTCCTCCTAGCCGACACAGGCCTTCACGTGGACCTGGCGACCATTCTATCGGCGTGGCTTTTGCCGAGGCCCCGGCATGGCGTGGTGTGGTGCTCGGGCGGGAGAGAGCACAGCCGATGACGGCATCCACCGGGAGCGGAAGTGAGCCGTCGGGCTGAGGGCCCGAGCTTGGAGACTTCCACCACCGCGTCCTCCTCACCTGACTGCTTGTGTGTTTAACCCGTTGGTGAGCCGTGCTACTCTGTTTCCACATCAGGACTCTCCTGACGACAGTAGCGTGTGGACTTGCACAACTTTTAGGCTTATAAGATTCCCTTGTTTAAGGAGAACTCTAGGTATTTGTGGTCAGGCTGACGCTTGTTAGTTTACCTTTTAGATGCGAAGTATCTTAAGGCGGAGCTCAATCCGGTGGTGGTGGTGTTGGTGGTGTGCGGCGTGACCACCCTTACTGCGCATGCGCATACCCTCTCCACACACCTCCTCTCCACTCACCCTCTCCCCCTCCCCTCTCCACATTCCCTCTCCCCTTCCCCTTCCCACTTTCCCTTTCCACTTTCCCTCTCCTCTCCCGCCCTCCCCTCTCCTCTTCCCCTCTCCACTTCCTCTCTCCACTTTCTCTCTCCCCTTTCACTCTCCCCTCCCCCTCTCCCATACCCCTCTCCCCTCCCCCTTCCCACTCTTCCACTGAAACGCGGGCTAGACATGCCGAAATTCTCTCCTGCGCAATGCCGCGATGAGCTCGAGCGCATGCGCGTCCCCTCCCCTTCTCCCTCCTCTCCTACGCTGCCCCCCTCTCGCCTGCCTGTCGACCGCGTTCCCCGCTCGCCCTGTGAGAATTAACGGCCGGGCTAGATGGAAGATACGACGCGTGTAGCGTCCCTCTTCGCGTTCCACGACGCGAGGTCGGTTGCATGCCCAACGAACGCCAACGAAACGCGATCGTGCAAGTGCTCCGGCTTCGCATCGCCTCATGGTCCCCTTTAGCGGGAGATGGTGTAATTTTGTTCATTCTAGTGTTTCCCTTTCGTTTGTTTTTTTAGGGGCGAAGCTCCTTAAGGCGGCACCCGTTCGTCCCTCGTCGTGCTCGTAGTAGTGAGTAACAAGTCTTACCCTTTGGCCTCCAAGGTGGTGCCGGTGGGAGATTTCTCCTGTGCGTTGTTGAATAAAAAATTCGCAGCGTGCGCGTTAACTAAAAGCCGAATTCTTCTGTCTCTGTAGAAGTGTAAGTGTTAGCTAAAAGCCGACTTCTTCTGTCTCTCATTCCCATTAGCAGCCATTGTTTACCTCCAAGGTAGTGCCTGGTGAGATTTCTCCTGTGCGTGATTAAACAATAAAAATTTTGTTCAAAACGCCGTTGATTGATGAAATAAACCAACGAAAGACGCCAGATGTTTTGTAAAAACAAAACGAAAGAACGCCAGATGTTTCTAAAGCAAAACGAAAAAGACGCCAGCTGCTTAACGAAAGACGCAAGGTGTTTTCTAAAGCAATGGTTTTCTAAACAATGAAAATTCACAGCGTACATGTAAAATTAAAGTGAGCTGCAAGTCGTCATAACTCATCGAACCTTTAGTATAAACGCGCCCGATCTCACGTCGGTGATGATGTACTGGGCAGAATTCACGGAAGATTCACGGTTTACCGATGAACCTCCGCAGCTTCGCCCACTCATCATCATTCACTCCGTGGATATGCTGTGATTTTTTTTGCGTGTGCAAATACATTTTCATTTGTCTGAAAATCAAACGCTCACCTCCGTCTCTTGTTCACGAATAGTATTGCACAGCTGATTCAACTGGCTTTATTAAACGAACCTAGCTGTCACACCCATACACCCACAAAGTAGCACATAACCTCAAGAAAGTGGCGAATAGGCACAATGTGCCCATCGTCTTTTCAGCGCCGTGCAAGCTGTCGAAGCTGTGTGCGCGTATCCCCGGTGAGGTAAAAAATACAAATTTTGGAATCAAGCATAGTAGGTGCTACGTGTATTGTGCAGTAGGGGTGGTATATGAATTGCCGCTGAGCTGTGGTAAATATTACATCGGCCAAACGGGCAGGTGTGTCAACCAACGGGCCCGTGAGCATGAGTTGGCGCTCACAAATTATAAGGGGGCGCATCTTCCTGCGCACTGTGCAGTGTGTGGCTGTGTGCCTTTGTTTGCTGGTTTAAAGATACTGGGATGAAGCAGAGAAACGGTTGCTCGCGAACTGTTGGAGGCGTTGTACATGAAAATGAAGGGCGCAAATTGCGTCAGCCAGACGTCAGTGTGTTTCCAGGAGCGGGAATTTCAATTGCTTTGCCGCAATATGCAGTAGATTTTCTGATGATTAGCTTTGCGATGTGTGCGCAGGCTCGCTTGTGACGTATGCTCTGTATATTTTCCCCCAATTCTTTCGTAATAAAATCAGTTGGTAGTGAGCGCCCGTCCCGTCTTCTTGTCTCTTGTGTCCCGTCTTTTTTGCGCTCTGTTTTTGTTTTCAGACAGTGCACCAACTCGCCCAGCAATGCATTATATTCAATGAGGTCGTCTGATGAAGCGCACCACGAGTTTCTTTCGGAAGCTGTCAAAATCTTCGGTCCTTTCCTTCCACTCGTCCAGCCAATCAAGAAAGTTGTGAAGAAAAGCTATCTTGGGATTGTCCATAGAAAACACTTACTTTAGAAACTGATCTTTCAGCCTTGTGCCTTTGCACGGAGTTTTCCCATTGACAATTTTCCACCATATGTCACAATGGTTTCTATGAAACTGGGATCCCTTCAACGTGATTCAACTTATGTTTGCCTGCAATGACTCGGGAGGCAGGGTTTCGTCAAATACTTGCAACACAAGTGTAATTCATGTACACGTGTTAGCTTTCAGTGAAAATGTAGTTTGCATACCTGATGCCTTTGATTGGTGGTTTGATTAGAATGGCATACTCGGTTTGATGCGCTGTAAAAACGAGCGGTAGGTGCAATAAAGATGTCAATTGTAAATTCAGCACTCGTACAGTCTACTGTGTTCCTGCGTCCTCGTCCTTTATTGCGTTGTTTTTCCCCAGCTAAAGAAGTTTCACACTTTGTTTCTCGAGTACTGACAGAAAAAGACCTTTTCTGTCAAGAAAAGCCCAAGAAGAGCCCAACGTCCAAGGCGACCGGAAGGATCCTTCAAGAAGCTAAGCAACAGAGTGCATGATGGTCGGTTACGACGTCGAAAGTCTGTCCGTATAAGGACGAAACTTGCTTAATGCCCACACAATTGCGAGGCACTCTTTCTCGGTGACTGAGTAGTTGGTTTCTGCTTTTGTGAGTGCGCGGCTAGCATATGCGACGACGTAGTCTAGAATGCCGGGCTTACGTTGCGCGCGTATTGCGCCAAGACCGACGCCGCTAGCGTCTGTGTGCACTTCGGTCGCAGCAGTGGGGTCGTAATGGCGCAGAATGGGTGGTGACGTAAGCAGGCGGCGCAGTGTGTCGAAGGCTTCGTCACATGCTTGGGTCCAATCGGAAAGATTAGCAGGGCCAGCAAGGAGTTTCGTAAGTGGTGCTATATTCGACGCAAAGTTACGGACGAAGCGGCGAAAGTAAGAGCACAAGCCGACAAAGCTCCGCAGTTCTTTGAGTGTAGTCGTCTTAGGAAACTCGGCGACCGCACGAAGTTTGTCCGGGTCTGGAAGAATTCCATCCTTTGAGACAACATGACCAAGTATTGGCCGCGAGATCGAGCGGAGTCGCCACCTGGCGGCTACTGGCTGAAGCGCGCCTAGTGTGGATTGCTCCCTGCGTCGTCTGCTAGCCACGTTGTGTTTGCATGTGCGCGTACGTCATGCACGTTCTCAAAGGGCGGTTTGTTCTGTTACGTTAGCGCGAGCTTAACTGCTCGTACGTATACCTAACATGGTGTACAGAAGCAAATGGGCTTGCTCGGCTGCATGCGCATTGTAATAAGATCAGTGAGTACGACTTTCGAGAGGGCTGTGTATTGGTGTCGTACCCTTCGTTCGCCAGAATCATTTCAGTGTTGGTGCCGCTTTCTGGTTCAAGCACATCCTAAAGTGCGCTTGGCATAGCCCCAAACATGTGGAGCATTAAAGAGTGTGTGAATGCAGCGTTTTAGCGAGTCGGTGGTAAACAAAAACAAGGCTCATGCACTTTCGCGTTGTTGTTAGGTGTATAACTGTGGCACTGTAGTTCATGATGAGCTGTAGCTTTGCTTAAGATGTCCTTTTATTCAACGGTTGTTGTCCCGCTACAGCGAAATATTTCTATCAAGTGAAGTCTGACATTTCGGCACTCAAACTGTCCCCTAAAAATAAATAAAAAAAAGCAGACAGTGGAATGACACGGCAGTGATATAACGGAGTTGCCGCGCGCAGTTTTAACTTGGGGCGAAATTTATGTAAACCACCCGTGTGCTTAGATTTAGGTACGCTTTGAAGAACCCAGACGTTAAAATTATTCCCGACGGTGTGCCTTACATTTATGTCGTATAATTTCACGCAAAACCTCATCCTTTTTTTTACATTAGCTTGAGTGTTTGTGTGGAGTATAACTCCACACAAACTCCAATCTCCAATCTATAACTCCAATCTATAAGATTGATGGAAGGCAGCGGACATTATTAGTTTGAAAAAAAAAAAGACACTTATTCCATAAAATAACCGGACACTTGTTGCATCACTGTCGTGCGCGTAATCAATCGATGAAAGATCTGTGCTAAACTCTTACCTGCGTATGCGTATTCGCATGAACATTGCTATTGAACTCATTGCGCACGAATATGGGCTGGTATACAAATGAAGAAGTAAACACTTTATTTCAATCGTGCTACAGCAGTGCGTAGTACATAGAACACAAGTTAAACACGTACAGAGAAAACAACAAGAAACGTCATATAGTGCGTAAGCGCAGACTGTCATCCAGGGCGAGCATCCCTTTCATCGGCAGATTACGCTTCTCTCACTAGTAATAGTAACATTGGATGACCTTCGTGCATCGATTCAATAATGAAGAGCATATATATTATCAGTCAGCTGCAATCAATGCATTTTATTCGCCGACAATAGGCCCAATTAAACCGCTTACAACGAAGCGTCGTTGCGTGTATTTGTATACGCGCCGCCGACCGCCTCTCCACACTAACGCGGTGACGGTGCTGCCACCTATAGGTTGATCTCGCGGCGAATAGTGAGTTGGCGAGCCCCGAAGCGGCACTTCTTCAGATTGAGCTGAAGGTTGGCCTTGGTAAGGCACTGAAGAATCGTGCGCAAACGGTCGACGTGTGTAGGAAAATCTGGGGAGAACACGACAACATCATCGAGGTAACATAAACATATCTGCCACTTTAGGCCGCGTAAAATTCTGTCCATCATGCGCTCAAGCCTTGCAGGCGCATTACACAGACCGAATGGCATTACTGTGAATTCGTACAGGCCGTCTAGAGTAACAAACGCTGTTTTAGGACGGTCACATTCTGCCATCTGGACCTGCCAGTAACCTGAACGTAAGTCCAATGACGAAAAGTATTCGGCACCTTGTAGGCAATCGATGGCGTCATCGATGCGGGGAAGAGGGTAGACATCTTTCCGCGTAATTTTGTTGAGACGTCGGTAATCCACACAAAATCGAATCGAACCATCTTTTTTCCGCACTAGCACTACAGGTGAAGACCAGGGACTAGAGGAAGGCTCGATGACACCGTGCTGAAGCATGTCATTCACTTGCTCCGCGATGATATTCCGTTCCGTTGGTGATACACGGTAGGGCCGTTGCCGCAACGGAGTGTGACGGCCCGTGTCGATATTGTGAGTAACTGTGTGGTTTTACTCAGTGCCTTCTGCGGGAAGTCGAACGAATGTCTAAACTCATGAATAAGCGCAATAAGCTGTGCCCGTTTATCCTGAGGGAGCTCGCTTACGATGGGGCGGTTGAATACATCTGAGGAGACGTCATCCTAAGTAAAACGAGGAGTCACAGCGTTCAAATGAAGTTTTGGTTCAGTTTCACAGGATTCAATGGGCATGATAGCATTTTCGTCTACAGGCTGGACGTGGCCAAGCGTCTCGTTAATGTGCAAAGTGAGAGGGCATACGTTGGGGTTGCAAACCAATATTCCCGTCGCATGCTGATGAGGCGGCAGAACGGCAAATGGCAGCGATGTACTGTGGTGGCGACAGAAAACGTCAGATGACGTCAACACAACGGTAGTGCCAGAAAATTCAGCATAGTGGACAGGAACTATGACGGCACTGAGAGGAGGAACGTCAGTGTCAGTGGCAACAACAAGCTTGGAGACATGGGGTCGTTCTCTGTCGGTAGATGGGGCCTCAGAAAATACAGAAAGTTCCACCTGTGCGCGAGCGCAGTCAATAACGGCGTGGTGGCGTGACAAAAAAATGCCCTCACCACCCCGAAGGAAATCGTGAGGAAATGCGAATGCATTTCTTGCGCGGAGAGTACACGGCGTAGTAATTTTAATGGCGTAAAGCTGGACACATCGACAATACGACAGTTGTCGAGCCACTTCCTCGCGCACATATCCTTTGATTTCTGACAGCAGCGGGTTATGCTCACCACCGAGGGTCAACGCCGCGAGAGTGTCGTCTGTAGCCGCTGGCCGCCGTGTCAAGAGCCGTTGCTTCCGCAGTTCCTCGAAGCTCTGGCACAGAGTGGCGAGTTCGGACACGGTCCGCGGGTCCTTGGCCAGCAGCACCTGAAAGGCGTCCTCGTCTATCCCCTTCAAGACGTGTCTAATCTTGTCTCCTTCACTCATCGAAGGGTTAAGGCGCTTGCACAAATCGAGTACGTCTTCGATGTAACTTGTGAAGCCTTCTCCTTGCAACTGTGCACGCCCCCGTAGGCGCTGTTCAGTACGGAGCTTGCGTACCTCTGGGCAACCGAACACATCGGCAATGCATCGCCTAAAATCACTCCAGGTGGTGAATTTTGTCTGGCGGTTGTTAAACCAGAGGCTTGCGACCTCTTTCTGGTAGAAGGAAACATATTGCAGCTTGGAAGGGTCGTCCCACTTTTTGCTTGCGCCCACCTTTTCAAATGTGGACAGCCAGTCTTCTACGTCTTGCTCATCGGTGCCGTTGAAGAAAGGTGGATCACGCAGGCGTAGCGCCGTGGGCACGACGACCATCGGAGGTTGGGTCGTGCCTTGCTGGGCGGTTTAGTCGGCCATTTCAGGGGCAGCGGGTAGTCTCCTGTTTCGGAGTTCCAGGTTGAGTACCCCGCACGTCCATCACTCTGATACGGGGTTTATTGACGCAAGTAGCACTTGGGCAGGATGCCTATGGACGCTTAAAGCGGGCGGCGACAACCGACACAAGAATCGCAGCGCTGGCACCAACAGCTCGCGCTTGGGTCTCCCAGCTAAGTTGGTGTCCCACTGCGGCATGTTGTTCTTCTTCCTCTTTACAGGGGCAATATATAAGCATGCCTAAGCAGCAGGCCGACCTCACTGTCGTACACACGCCTCATAGCATGCGCCTTTCTTGAGTCATTCGTTCGTGGAACGCGAAGGAAGTGTGGTGGGAGGGTTCGAGCAGAGGCGGCTGAGGAGGCAGGCTGAAGCCCGAGGGCCGTGGAGTAAAGACACACGCTCCGAGTTTCCAGCAGAATTCCACCCACTTTATTCCAAACACGCCCTTTTATGTTACATAGCAGAGGGCGCCCCATAACCTACTCGGCTAACCTTATATCGGCAGTTGGTGCTCATGCGCCCTTTACATCCCCCCTTTTTGGAAATTACAGGAAAGCAACACCTTGCTATCAGGTGTGCAACATAAATGTCTCATAGCACACTAAAAATTCAGCCGCACCAGTGGCCTAACACAACTTCCAGACCGAGTGCGCACAACCGACGCAGGCGGACTTGAGGGAGCAGCCGGAGAAACGGGTGGCGATGGGAGAAACAGCGCCGGTAAAATTCGTCATAGACATAATTGCATCTTGCCTAGAGTACATTTTTAATCTGTGTTTGTCAACAGGCGTTTTTCCTCGTAGCATGCAGACGGCAAAGGTGACAGTAATATTTAAAAAAGGCGACAAGAATAATCTTTCAAATTACCGCCCTGTATCAGTGTTGCCTGTTTTTTCGAAAGGTTTAGAGAAGGTGATTTTAGCGCGGTTTTGTTCGTTTACTGATCACTTTGGTATCATAAGTCCTGCACAGTTCGGTTTTCGTAAAAACAGGTCAACTGAATTAGCCCTAATGACCCAAAAGGAGTTTATATTGCAAAAATTTGAGGAAAAGAAAATGGTGCTTGGAATTTTTCTCGATTTTTCTAAGGCCTTTGACCTTATCAGTCATGATGTTTTGCTTAAAAAACTTGATAGCTACGGTATTCGCGGCGTAGCTCATTCTCTTATTACGTCCTACCTTCAGCACAGATCACAGTTCGTAGCTATAGCCGGGGACCAATCGGAGTTGAAATCTGTAAGAACAGGCGTCCCACAGGGGAGCATATTGGGTCCGTATCTCTTCATATTGTACATCAATGACATAGTCAATGTTGATCCATCTGCTAAGTGCGTAATTTACGCAGACGATACAAGTCTGTTTTTTGATGGTAACTTAGGTTCTGCAATGTCAAATCGAGCCAATAAGACGCTTGCAAGTATACAAAAGTGGGCGACATGTAATTGTCTTAAGATTAATGTAGAAAAAAACAAAGGCGGTGATGTTTCATCCACGCAACAAACAATTTCAACTATCCCCCATTAAATTAAATAATACCGAAATAGAAATACTATCGTCTTTCAAATCGCTTGGCGTATATTTCTCTGAAACTATGTCGTGGGATTGCCAAGTGAATCACTTAGTTAGTAAATTATCTAGAGCAATAGGTACTATGCGTCGCCATTGTAACTATCTTCCTACATCCATTAATATGATGTTATATAATTCAATGTTTCTTTCCCTAGTTCAATACGGAATTCTAGTCTGGGGGACGACTTCAGCTGAGAACATTCGCAAGCTGACGGTATTACAAAAAAGAGCAATACGCCTTGTCTCCAGGGTGCCATATCTTTGGCATACTGCTCCTTTGTTTACAAAGCTTAGAACTATAAAAATTGAATCTTTGTACACATATAGGCTTTGCCGCATGTATAGAATGGAAAAAAGTAAGAATGATAACGCTTTAACAAAATTGGCATCCTTACAGCAACATAATTCTTTTTATAAATTTCGTTATTTAGAACCTTGGATCGTTAACAAAAACAGAACTAAATACGGTGACCAAATGCTACAGTTTTGTTTACCTGCTGCTCTAAATCAATTATACAAAGAGAATGGTCTCAGTGTATCAACTCTGTCGTTAAAAAGGCTACGCGATGTATTTATGTGATTGCTTGTGCTGCCATGGGTCCATTTGTTTGTTTTTTTATATGCCTTTAACACTTCGCCTAATTTCTTTCCCTTGTTTTCATATGTTTCCACAATAACCTTGTTTATTTATTTCCGACCGTGGATGTTTATTGTTTTTTCTGTTTTAGTTAGTCCATTGATTATGTATATCGTGTGTTCGACCGCTGTGAAGCCGCCTAGTGTATGAGGTGGCCAGGTTCCCCTCAAGCTGCTCAATGCAGCTTTTTGCCTGGTCATCCTCGCAACCTTGTTGTTGTGAATAAACAATTCAATTCAATTCAACTTTTAGAGGAGTAAGTGCCCTGGTAGTTGGACTGCTGCACACAGGCTCTGGGCGAGTTGGAGTCTGTGGCAGGCTTTCGGATCCTTGTGTCCGTGGACGGGAGCTGCCGAGGTCTAGACCCCCTGATCACGGAGGCTGCTGCGGAACCAGATGTCTCCGGTTGCGTACGAGAGCACCTGCATCCGTCTGGACCACGTAGGAGCGTGGACGCTGCGCTAGGCTAAGAACAGTGCCAGCACAATCTGCGTCGCGAATCTACATTCGCTGTCTCTCCTCCAGGGGCCGCAAATCTTGTGCAGCATGTCGACGGTCAAAGTCTTGGCGCTGGCGACGTCGTTGGGCAGTGTCACGCCGGTGGATGTTGGCAGCGTTAGGCGGTTCTGGAAGCAACGCGGCCGTTGGGACCGGAAAGCTAGTCCTGAGGCTGCGCCCCATGAGCAGCTGAGCAGAGCTGTACCCGGTCACGCCAGGTAGATTGCGGTATGCCAAGAGGGCCAAAGGCCAGTCCGGAGACTTCTTGAAGAGTTCCCTGACCGTCCGCACCATTCGCTCGACTTCTCCATTGGACTGCGGGTACGTGGGACCACTGGTGACGTGGGGGAAGCCGCAGCTCTGTGCATGAATCAACAATGGGAGCAGGGCACGCTGCCCCAGGAATAGAAATCAGGTAAGGTGACTTTAACCATAAAAATAATAAACCGTTAGACCTTAAGAATATGAGACCGATCTGTCTTACCTCATGTACAGGAAAGCTGATGGAGCATGTAATCCTAAATCGCCTTAACTGCTACATGTAGAAGGAAAAACTGTTTCCCTCTACCATGTATGGCTTCCGAGCGGAACTCTCAACTCAGGATGTCATGTTACAGCTTAGGGAGGATGTGCTCAATCCAACTTTCCCACACATCACCAGAGCCATCCTCGCATTGGACCTGACCAAGGCCTTCGATAATGTTTCGCACTTCTCCATTTTACAATCTCTTAGAGAACTAAACGTGGGCTCCCGCACGCACAGGTATGTCACTGCTTTTCTCATCAACAGGTCCGTCCGCCTACAATTAGGCAAATTGAAAACCGATCTCTCTACGCTAGGAAGCAAGGGAACGCCCCAGGGAGCGGTTTCGTCCCCGTTTCTTTTCAACGTTACTCTCACCCCGCTAGCACGGAAACTTGCCCAACTTCCTTCCATCAAACACTCCTTGTACGCGGATAACATCACCATCTGGGTCAATGTCGGCTACCATGGCGAAATTGAATCGAAACTACGGTTGGCCGCTGACACTGTTGTTAAGCAAGCTTATAGTATTGGGCTCACCTGCTCGGCGGCTAAATCGGAACTCCTAGTTATTGACATCAAAAAGCGGGATACCTGTAACATTCAAGTCATACTAGATTGCACCCCCATTCACAGGGTTAATAAAATAAAAAATTCGGCAGATCCCACGTACCATGGAAGTCGATATTATGCGCAGCATGCGGCGGGTAGGTGACTGTGGCGTAGCTTTTTTTACTAAGCGACACGTTACAAAATTACGCTAAAGATTTGTATAAATTTTATACACACAGATATACATGAAGAGACGCATATATGTTGTATAAACAGTTCTTTACGGTTGGGTAACGCTGCCAATGGCAACGTCGGTATTACCTACACCAGAAGCGGTAAGCTGATATATAGTGCTTATACGTGTCCCGACAACGCAGCAACGTTTCACGAACCCGTGTTCATGTGTGCAAGAAGTTCTTGACAGTTCTTGAACAATATCATCATCATCGTGATGAGTGAGCACCAGCAGCTGGTCATGACTTGTCATAGGATTCGGTCGTGATCGTGGTGACGAGGGGTCCATGGGTAGTGAAGTATGTGGCATAGTAGAGCTGTTGGAATTCGTGGATGCCTCGGTCATTTCGTCGACAAATTGTCTGTCGACAGAGCCGGCGAAATGCCGGAACCTGAAGCCACCCTTCGCGTTGGTGAGGTATAGGCCGTCGAGGCGGTAGGTCTGGATAGTGCTACGTAGACCAACATGAGTGGATGGTGTTTGTCGTATTTGTAGACTACCTGGGCGTATGTGACCTACGTAGCCTAGTCTACAAAGCGGCTGTCAATCAATCTGGCAACATCCTCGGTCAGCATGAGGCCATCGCCCAGCTTCGAAAAAATGAAGAGGACCCTGCGTCGTTCTGGTGCACGAAGTGCACTTTACGGTGCGGTGATGTGGATATCATACGTAACTTTCGTTAATGTATTCCTGCGGGGTCGAGCAATGCTTCAATATAGCTTGCTATATCATAGAAATGCAAACGTAACGTTTATTAGACTGCTATAAAAGTGGAGCCAACACTGGAACTACAGATGTTAATCTGATATGACGCCTGTATCGTTGGAGTACACATCGTAGGAGTATCATGTAGTGTTTATTGCTTTCTTGTAAAATTAGACAGTCAGCACCGCAACCACAATTGACGTTGCCCCGATATTTCGCCTGCGTAGGCTGTTTTTCCAAACCAGCTTATAGACCTGGCGTGGCTCAGCGGTACAATACCTGATTGCCATGCAGAATCCTTGGGTTCGATTCCTGCTGGGATCCTAATTTTCATTTTTTCCATAATTTGAGTCAACGCTGCTGATGTTGGTTTTCCTTAACGCTTTTGCATTTAAGTTACCAATGTCTGTTCTCGCCGTTACTGTGTAGATATAAACTGTCAATCACCTGTGGCGCATACCCGTACACCGCGGCCCGTGGTAAACGGGTATGTGCCACACGTGTCTAGTGGAAAGGGTTTGACGACGTACGCGACAGGATTTTAACGTTATTCATGTCATGACCCGGCAATCATATTTGTCAAATCCTCTTACCCTCCCATGCAAATTTTGGTCTACACCAAGTTAAGGAGGCGATCATGAGAGCACCCAGACTTAGGCGGCTAGATAGATAGATAGATAGATAGATAGATAGATAGATAGATAGATAGATAGATAGATAGATAGATAGATAGATAGATAGATAGATAGATAGATAGATAGATAGATAGATAGAAACGCTCAAAGTACCAGAGGTTCGCTAAGAAATGCTTCGCATTTAAAATTTTAGGCCTTAATATTTCCGACAATGGCTCCAACGCTGAGACCATAAAGTTAATCCGCACTTCGGTTCATAATGCAGTTTCCTTAATTAAGCGCATTTGCAATCTTCATCGCGGCATGAGGGAAGCAGACACACGCCGCCTCATTCAGGCCTTTTGCCAATGCAGAATCACCTATTCCATCCCCTACCTTTATCTAACATCTACGGAGACCGAGAAGCTCAACAGACTCATCCGCACTGCCTATAGAACTGCTCTCCATCTCCCTAAATCAACAGCCACGGATATATTACTTCAACTAGGGGTGCACAACACTCTGGGAGAGCTCGTAGAAGCGCATCTCTTCAGTCAGTATGAAAGGCTATCGCTTACAGAAACTGCTCAAGTACTGCTGCGCCGACTTGGAATCAACGTTCCTGGTCATACCACGGCCACGCACACACTTCCAATCGCTGTTAGCAGCAACCTATGCATTCCGCCACTCCCCAAAAACACTCACTCAGAACATAATCGAGCGAGACGGGAAGCTAGAGCCAAGGCTATTCACAAGCGCTTCCCTCCTAATTCTCCAGCAGTATACGTAGATGCGGCCGAATATGCAGTTCACCCAGCTTTCGCAATAGCCGTTGTAGACGGATTTCAAAACCTGGTCGCTAGTGCGTCCATTCCCAATTCGACAGAATCCCTGGAAGCAGAGGAGGCGGCAATGGCCTTAGCAAATGTCCACTCCTCGGCTGGGTATATTTTCTCTGATTCTAAAACTGCAATTTGTAATTTCGCCACTCTCAAAATCCACTTTCCGGCAGCTAGAATCCTTGAGTTATCTCCTCCGCCTGATCGCCGCATCACCCTCCTCTGGGTCCCTGCGCACAGTGGACGCCCAGGCAACACGGCCGCTCACACCCAAGCCCGAGAACTCGTCAACCGGGCTCAAAGCGACCTGCCTTCGCTTCGCGGTGCCAGGCACTGACTCCTCATCTACCACGACGTAACACTCTTTTACCGAAATTCTGTGGCGATTCTGTGGCGCAGACTTCACCCGGCCACAATCACGACTCATTTCCTTCTCTCCCTTATTACGCATGACGAAACTTCTCATTGCAACATGTGTCCTAGCACCAGAGCCGACATAAATCACGTCTTTGTGAATTGTCCAAACCCAAGCCCCCGTGGCAAGGGTCAGAACACCAGGAGCGATAGGAGGCTGCTCTGCGCAGCTCGCAAGCGGAGTTACAGCTCCGGACAGTGGGCTGGGTCAGAGGGGTCAGAGGGGTACAGAAGTGGCCTGCCACCTAGAGCGGCCCGAGGGCCCATCGTCGTCCTGTTTCCACTTCCCCCCACACCCCTCCTCACATGAATCTTTCATGAATAAATAAAGTTGTTTACCTACCTACCTGGGCGAAGACGCGGAATTCTCCGACAAAAATTAAGGCCCAATATCGCTGATACGGGTCTCTGAGATCCCATGCCTTGCGAAGACACTTTTGATGATGGAGATCATCGCTGTGGACGTCGTCGAGCGAAGGGACAGTACTTCTGTGTACCTCGAGTAGTAATCTACGAGGAGAAGATAGTCGGCTCCTTCGTGATGAAAGATGTCCACCCCAACTCGCTCCCAGGGACGGCTAGGCGTCACCGTAGGCAGCAGTGGCTCTGCTCGCTGTACCCGCTTGGTGGCACAGTTGGGACAGTTCTCCACCATGGTCTTGATCTGGCTTCCCATGGTCGGCCACCAGACAGCTCCCCTGGCGATGGCGCGGTAGCGGTTCACTCCGAGGTGCCCGTCGTAAATGAGGGAAGGGACGTGCTTCCGCAGAGAAGCGGGCACCATCAGGCGTCCACCACAGAGGAAAAGGCCGTCACCGATACTGAATACGACCTGGTAAGCCCAGAACTGAGCCATGCTGAGAGGCAGATTCTCTTCCCGAGGCCACCCTTGCTCACAGTACTGTATCGGGCACGTGTTGTTCCCCTACAGCCGACACGGCATCGCACATGCGCAGTGTACACCTACCAAGGTATAAATATGGCAAATGCAATAAAGCGTTCCCATTCTTGTTCTGCACCCTGCTGTTGCCTCCGTCATTTATCAGCACGATACATGGTGCCAGAAGTGACAGCCGTGCCGCCAGCGAAAAAGCGGTGATGGAACTAAGGCCTCCTGAACCCTTGCAGCTGACGGGTAACCTGGCTTCGAACTGGAAACGCTTTAAGCAAAATTTTGACCTGTTTCTCCGGGCGACAGCGTCGAAAGAACATCCCAGGACCGAATAGTCGAAAGCAGCCCTCCGTCTCAGCGTTGCTGGAGACGACGCCCTTGAAGCGTTCAGCACCTTCCAGTTCGTGGACGGAGAAAGCCGGGAAGACTACGGAACCGTCGTGCAAAAGTTTGAAGCCTACTTCTCTGAAGTGGGAAATGAAGTTCACGAACGATACAATTTTCGCTTGAGGAACCAAGCTGAGAGAAGGCAGTTTGAAAATTTTCTTCGCGACCTTAAGAAGCAGGCAGAGCAGTGCAACTTTGGATATTCAATAGATTTAATGGTGAGAGACAAGTTAGTGTGTGGCACTAACGATGCAAAACTACAGGAGAAATTGCTTCAGGAAAAGAACCTAAAGCTGCAGAAAGCGGAAGAAATGTGCGAAGTTGCAGAAGCGTTGACGCAAAGGAAGGCGGTCTGGCGCAAAGGCAACGATGTGACAGACTCTATCGCAGAAATGACAGCAACGAAGTGTATAATAGGCAATCGGCGTCAAGGCAGCGATTATCGGTGCACGAAGTGTAACCGCCAGCACAAACCACGCCAGTGTTTCGCTTATGGCAAGCGATGCAACGTTTGCAACAGGCTTCATCATTTCGCAGTGTGCTGCCCGACACAAATAGGCAAGGACGAAGTAAGGGAAGTAACCGAGCAAGGTGGTCCTTCAAATAGGCAATGAAAGCAGAAAAGGCAAGGACTGGAAAGTGACGGCACATGTTTCCAATCAAGAAGTAATGTTTATGGTTGATACCGGCTCCCAGGCTAACCTCCTGCCTGAAAATTCGACGACGCAAACCACCTAGAAGAAAAGGCGAAGGGAGTGGTCTACGAAGTTCCTCTCTCCTGGGGTTTACATCGGCCACACCGGCCGATGCGTAAACGATAGAGCGAGGGCGCATGTCTTTCGATAAAGAATAATCTTTTCGCACATTTGTCCATGCACTCCGGCGCGTGTGGATGTGAGGCAGGATTTCCCAATATCAATATCCTAGGTAGAAGCAAGGAGGTGACTGAGCGAGAGATGCTAGAATTCGCTGGTGCTGCGTACTTTAGCAGATTGGACGCGAATTCCGAGTTCCACCAAATTCCTTTAGACGAGTGAACATCCAAGATATGCACTTTTGCAACCCCATTGGGCAGATATCCGTATCTTCGGCTGTCTTTCGGGATTTCATCTGCACCGGAGGTTTCGCAGCAGACAATGAGCCATGTTTTTGACGGTTTGCCAGGCGTTCATATTTACATCGATGACATCCTAGTGTGGGGCAAAACGGAGCACGATGATAGACTGACGGCAGTGTTGAAGGCGGCTCAGAAAGCTGGATTGACGCTAAACGCACCAAAATGTGAATTTGCGTTGACAGAAAAATAGTTCTTAGGTGACGTGATCAGTTGGAAAGGCATATCACCCAGCCCGAAGCTCATTCAAACTTTGAGGAATGTGCCGCCATCGAAGGCCGATGTTCAGAGCATGCTCGGGGTACTAAACTACTTTGGCAAGTACGTCCCACGCCTATCTGAAAGAATTACGCTACTGCGTGACCTTATCAAGTCTAAAAACATTTTTGAGTGAACTGAAAACCACGCAAATAAATGGAAAGCAGTCGCTCACATCTTAACTTCAATGCCAGTGCTAGCCATCTTTGATCCCAGAAAGGCAATTAAGATGACATGCGATGCTTCAAAAGGTGGCGTAGTAGGTGCAGCGCTTCTGCAATGTCAGGCGGACAACTGCTGGCGACCAGTTGTCTACGCTTCCCGTGTCCTGATGGAAGCCGGTATGCACAAATTGGAACAACGGTATGCACAAATTGAGAAGGAGGTATTAGGCATTGTTGTTGGGTGCGAAAAGCTCTATCAATTTGTGTAAGGCCAGAAATTCATCATCCAAACCGATCACAAACCATTATTTCAATAGCATCCAAGGAACTTTCTGGCATGCCCCCGCGCTTGCAGAGATTTTTTCTGAGGCTTATGAAATACTATTCATCTTTGCAGTTCATCCCAGGAAAGGATCTCGTAGTAGCAGATATGCTGTCACGAGCATCCCCATCGATTGGAAATGACAACACTGGGGCAACGGAGGACGTCAACGTTCATGCCGTGCAACTCACGGGTGCAATGGTCACCGAAAATACGCGTCGCAAACTAGCCAACGCATCTGCCCAGGACGACTACTTAAATGTGGTCATCGGCAAGGTAACCGCTGGCGAAGAGGTACAAGGTGAATTAAAACCATTTTCTGCCGACTCGACAGTCGTGAATGGAGTGTTGTTGAAGGGCAGCAAAGTCGTGGTACCGAGAAGCATACGGCGCGAAATCCTAGATAGGGTTCACGCCGGACATCTCGGATTGCGCAAGTGCAAAGAAAGAGTCATAAGTCTGATTTTTTGGCAAGGACTGAACAGTGATATAACTCAGCTTATTCAGAGCTGTCCTACTTGTAAGAAACATGCCTACAAGCAACCGCAAGAGCCTCTTCTGTTGCGCGAAACTCCAGCATGCCCATGGTATAGGGCTTCATTCTAAAACGACAGGGCGTGCAAACACGGACAGAAGAAAGAAGTCAGGACACCACAAACGCCGACTAACAACTGAATAGATGAACAACGGCGGAAAAGAAAGAAGGCACGAAAACTTATCTGCGCATGCCCATGCAATAGGCGTTTTCACGGCTGCCAATAAGCTAGGTAAGACATGCGCCGCTGTGCAGAGGAAGAAGCGAGTAAAAGACAAGAAGCGAACCGATATTTGTTTCGTAAAACATACAAACAAATTCAGTAATTACCGTACAAGTGTGGTGTATAAGGTTCCTTTCAGCTGCGGCCGCTTCTACGTAGGACAGACGGGCCACTGCATTAACCAGAGATTATTAGAACATAAAAGATCGCTAACCGGAGGCTCGCCTTGTAATCTTTCGTTACATCGTCGAGAGTGTATATGCACGCCAAAATTCAATGAATGCGCAGTTTTCTACCGACATAGGAATGAAGAAACGCGTCTGATGATTGAGGCATGGCATACCGAGAATAGTGGTAGCGCATGCGTGAGCCAACCGTCGATTAACTTGCATAAAGATGAAATCAAATGCCTTAACAGTTATCTTTCGCGTAGGCCCCCACGCGTGCCGGATTGATAGGTTCGCCTATTGCATGGGCATGCGCAGATAAGTTTTCGTGCCTTCTTTCTTTTCCGCCGTTGTTCATCTATTCAGTTGTTAGTCGGCGTTTGTGGTG
Source organism: Rhipicephalus sanguineus (assembly GCF_013339695.2). Classification (NCBI taxonomy): domain Eukaryota; kingdom Metazoa; phylum Arthropoda; class Arachnida; order Ixodida; family Ixodidae; genus Rhipicephalus; species Rhipicephalus sanguineus. Next base: position 147,502,209 of record NC_051184.2, read on the forward strand.
TCCTGACTTCTTTCTTGTGTCCGTGTTTGCACGCCCTGACTTTTCAGTATGTATAGTGTTGGTGCAGACATATTTCAGTATGCCGGGCGATCATATGTCGTTGTGTGTCAACTGCTTGACACAACGGCAAGGACCACAACAGAGGCTCTCAGTGCTATCTTTTCCCGTTAAGGAGTTCCGGTTCAAGTGTGCACGGACAACGGCCCACAATTCGCCAGTTACGAGTTCGCGCTCTTTGCGTCACATCAAGCCCGGGCTACCCTCAATCCAACGGACTGGGGGAGAAATGCGCCCAAGTAGTCAAGCGCATCCTGAAAAATGCGCCGACTGAAGGAGGGACTTCTGGTTAGGTCTGTTGGCCTATCGCTCATCACCTTTAGAAGATGGAGGATCACCAGCTGATTAACTGCAAGGCAGGCGCCTCAGAAGTAACATTCCGGATTTTAACGAAGTCGCCAAAACGGAAGTGAGAAAGCACCCGCAACAAAAGGAAGGATGACCGATTCCACCTTTGACGCAAGGCACCGTAGTTCGAATACGGGACAATGCGTGGTCGCGTAAGGGCAAGATCGTCAACACAGCTGCCCCGAGGTCTTACATCGTGCAAACAGGGCCCCACAACGTGCTCAGACGCAACCGACGTCACCTATTTCGAACACGTGAGGACTATAGTCCCGAGTCAAGTGACGAAGAATACAGCGCGCCTTCTACGCCCTCATGTCCAGCTGCGACTGCCTGCAGAGGACCTGCAGATTCGCCAGCCTCCAGTGATGAGACAGCCTCCAGTGGCTCTACAGATTCGGCACAGCAGGCCTGCAGGCTACCTCGTCATGAGCAGTGTCTGTCTAGTCATCGAGGCTGAAGTCCCAACTGCGCCAACAGCAGCAGCGCATGCCTGCGGATCGAACCCAGCTCCGAGAAGGTCGACACGCTCAGTCAAGCCACCTCAGCGCCTTGCGTACGATGCAAACTTTCAGCAGATAGTATGCACTCTTTTTTGTAAAACTTTTGTGTAAAATCGCCGACACGCTACTCCCCTACAGCCGACACGGCATCGCATATGCGAAGTGTACACCTACCAAGGTATAAATACGGAAAATGCAATAAAACCTTCTCATTCTTGTTCTGCAGCTTACTGTTGCCTCAGTCATTTATCAGCACGATACAAGTAAGGCTTGAGCTGCGCGCACTCCCAATCTGCAGCAAGGTTTGCTCGGAAGTCGTCGAGGAGGACTGCAAATGTGGGAGGGTAGACCGGAGTGCTTCTTGAACGTACAGATCCACCTTGTCAACAGCTGGCGGCGACGACTGGGTCCCTTGAGAGTGCATCTGCGGTAGCCAGCTGTTTCTCAGGAACGTACGTGACGTCAAATCGGTACTGGAGTAGGCGGATGCGGAAACGTTGGATTTGCGGTGGCATGAGATCGAGATCCGCGGTTCCTAGGAGCTTTACTATCGGCTTGTGGCCGGTCTTCAGGGTGAAACGAAGACCCCGAAGAAACTCGTCGAATCGGTTGATGGCCCAGGTGGCAGCCAGTGCTTCTTTTTCGATCTGGCTGTACTACCTCCGCTCCGTTTCAGTCAACGCTCGAGAGGCATGCAACTGGTCGGCGCTCTCCTGATGACTGGTCTTGAAGAAGTACAGAACGATGATAACTACCCAAGCTTTTAATCCCTTCCTCGTCTATTCTCATTTCTCTCAGTTTGTGATAAATTTCTTCAGACATGACACAATAATCATTACTTGACTGTTTGTTTCCGACTTCCCACGTGATCTGGCCGTCACATTTAGGCCCCGTGTTAACCATCTCCAGACTATGTTGCTCGCAGAGATCTAGTAATAACTTCCCATTGGTGTCTGAATATCCGTCAAGGTCGTGTATGTGGGCATTCATGTCCCCTAGAAGGATGATTTCGGCCCCATTACCAAATTCCTTAATATCCTCACTCATGCAATCCAATATCTCGTGATTCTTTTCTCTGCAGTTATTTCCCGTCCACAAGTAGGCAACCCCTAGCCACGTTTTCTTTCCACCTACTGTGCCCAAAGCCCAGAGGTGCTCTGAACACGTCTGTTTCACTCTAACCCATTTGGCGCCGCGGTGAATCAGCATTCCTACACCGCCACCTTTCCTTTCTGATATGATCCTGTTGCACCCTTCCCAAACATAATTTTCAATATGTGGTGGCTCTTCCAAGTCTCTAAGGTGTGTTTCTGTAACCGCATAAACGCCTATCTCTTCTTTGTTTAACTGCTCCTCAATCTCTAACCATTTTGCCTTTTTTTGCCACCCTGCAAATTTATGTAACTAATTGCAACACGCGCCTTATCCCTTTTTCTTTTACCTTTTTTCTGGTTTTTCGCAATACTACCTGTCAAAGAGTCCTGGTTCTTTTCCCTGTTACTACCTGCCCCGGACTCCGAAGGGCCCGTGTGCCCCCCCCCCCCCCAAAGCTACTGCGCGTCGTGCCAGTCGCCAGCCCACCTCATGACCAAGCCTCTTATCGAAGTGAACTCCGTCTCTCTCGAAACCGCCCCACCTGTGCACCTCCCTGTTTATATCCACTACCTCGAAACCCTTCTCTCGACTAATTCGCCATATCTCTGTTTGCGTCGACAACCGCTCTTTGCAAGTTGATAGTGCGCACTGGTACTTCCGGTATTGTGCATACTACAGTTTGCACCTGGGGGGACACGGTGCGCATGTCATCGACTCCTTTCACCAAGGTCGTCGCTAGTCCTGACGATTCTTCATTCAACACATCATTTCGCCCTGCCGCAATTACCACGAGGTTACGTCTGTGAGCTTTAGCTGCGAGTTTTTCACTCGCTTGCCTCATGACTGTCCCCAGCGTATGTCCTGGGAATGTCCCTATCGAGACTCTCTTATCTCCTTTCACCCTTTCTTTGATTGCCTCTGCGCATCGGACTAAATTTGAGTCACCGGCAATAATGACCTGCTCAGACATTCCTTCTGTATCCTGCATCTGGCTGCTGTCTGGCTGCCTAGCGTGAGTCACGGCTGCGGCTTTGTCCCCTCCCTCCCTCAAGACTACTTCTCGGCAGCTGGGCCCTGTGACCACTGCACCTGCATTTGTCATGCCTGATGTTCCCTTCGCCTCTCCCGCACGGGAGGTCGTCGCCCTAATGCTTCCACTGTCACCTGCGTCTTCTTTGTTCCCTTTGACGACCTTCGATAGGCCCTCCTCGGCTGACCTGAGCCTTTCTCACATGACCTTCGTCTTCTCTCGCTCTGTCGCCACGGGTCCGGCACGGCAGCGCCGCGGCGCGGCAGTTCACCGCAAAAGGCCCTCGCTCTTTCCATGCATTCGCGGGGCGCTTTGGACACTCACGGCCGGTCTAGAGGCGCGCGCTCGCTCCTTCCCTTACGGCCTGCGCACGGGGCGCTGTTTCTACCTATGACCGCAACTTCGTGGGGGCGCTCCGAGCCAACCCGCTCCCGGCCGTTGCGGAGGCTAGCGCGCGCAGGGAGTGCTTGGATTCAGACTTACCGCGGCCCTTTATGAAGTTACTTTATATGCTATGCATGGGTAGCAAGTATATATCCCGCTTTTCGGAAGGGGTGGCGCTGGCCGCTCAGGTGGCCGCCCTCTTCTGTTGCTCGGCACTGCATCGACGCGGTTATAACAAAGCCTTTTTTTTAATGCGAAGCATTTCTTAGCGAACCTCAGGCACTTTGGGCGTTTCTATCTACGTATCTATCTATCTATCTATCTATCTAGCCGCCTACGTCTGGATGCTCTCCTGGTCGTCTCCATAACTTGTAATATACCAAACTTGGCATAACAGGGGATCTGTATATGGCGAACACGGTTCACTGGTCATGGCATGAATAACGCAAAATACCTGTCGCGTACATCATGAAACCCTCTCCCTCAGTCAGGTGTGGCACATACCCGCATACCAGAGTTCATGTTTTGCGGGTATGTGCCACAGGTGATACAATGTCTCAACCGACACAGTAAACTCGAACACACACATTGACAAGTAAGGAAAGTGGTAATAATAATTGTTGGGGTTTTATGTCGCAAAACCACGATATGATTATGAGAGACGCCGTAGCGAAGGGCTCCGGAATTTTGACCATATGGAGTTCTTTAACGTGCACCGAGATCGAACAGCACACGGGCATCTAACATTTTATCTCCATTGAGATGCGACCGCCGCGGCCGGAATCGAACCCGCGACCTTCGGGTCAGCAGCCCTACACCGTAACCGCTACACCACCGCGGCGGATACAAGGAAAGGGAGGAAGCTGGAAACAGAACACCCCTGGAAGACGCTCAACTTCTGTGCACTCGTTCACGTGGTCCGCAACGTGGACCACGTCGATTACGCAAAAACCGGGGTCAATGCTTAATGCAATAAATTGGCCGAGACAACCAGGCGTCTCATCATTACCGGTGATTTCAGCATTGATTTATCAAGACTCAACAACGTCTGGTCTTTACACTGCGTGAAAGACGGCTTGAATGTCGACTAGGCATCAAAAGACCTCGCTGCCACGTCCAGGACAGGAGGCGTCATAGATCACTTCATCGTAAGAGGCATCCAGGATCTCCAACAGCTGCGCTTTACCTCGCACTTCACTACACTTAGACCCCTCGTAGCCGCGATCACGAACGGATCCGATGAACAAGTCCCGTCCAGCTGCTGGTGCTCACTGATCACGGTGATGATGACCTTGTTCAAGAACTGTCAAGAACCCCTTTTACACATACACACGGGTTCGTGAAACGTGCGTGTGTTCTCCGTCATAACGGACAAGTATAATCATAACAACTGTAACGCAACTGACTGTAACGTACGTGCAGTGCGCATGCGCTTGCCGCTCGGTTGTTTGTATATCCAGGGGAACTTTCCTGATTGAAGCTTAGTTGCGGGTAACGCCTGTCCGTGCATTTGTGTTTCTTCTTTGTGCTGTTCGGATTCGCGCTATCCAGTATTGAAGAATATAAACACTATACATATCAGCTTGACGCGTCTGGTGTTGGTAACACCCATGTTGCTGTTGACATCGTTACGCAACTGTAAACAACTGGTTATATAATACATATGCGACTCTTCAGCATATGAGTGTGTTTATACAACTTCCACATTTCTCTAGCGTCATTCCGTAACGTTTCGCTCGATATGAGAAATTAAGCCACAGTCACCATCCCGCGTATGCTTCGCATAACATCGATTCCCACGGTACGTGGGATCTGCCGAATTTTTTAGTTTTTTGTAACTTCCAGAAAAAGTAAGAGGATGAATATTACATTTGTCGCGCATGCGCGATCGTGCGTCGCACTCAGAAGGCTCGGCCTCATGATCCGTCACCGAGCGGCGTAGGAAATGACGCAAAACTTATTCTTTGGGAAAAATGGTTTAGGAAACGTGTATTTCAAATACACATGCCGGTCGTCGTTGTACTTGAAAATTACAAAATTGCACATTTTTTGTTGAAGGCATTATAATTCGTGCTTTATTATTCAAACAGATACCTACTTCAAAAGGGTGAAAGTCACTGCATAATGGCCACGGCCACTGTTTTCCGCAAGTAGCTTTGAGTCGTAATCGCAGGAGCAGGAATAATAATAATAATAATAATAATAATAATAATAATAATAATAATAATAATAATAATAATAATAATAATAATAATACATTGTTCAAAATAGAAAAAATACAAGGTAAGAATAACATGATATAGCACGCACTCATATAGCCTCATACCTCGGTCACACTGGCAAATTTAGTGTCATTTTGAGCGAGTGCACTTACGCTCACAGAGTGTCACTTTGGCGGCGCGCTGCTACACGAGAAAGAGAAGTGTGCTTTGGAAATGATGGCAGTGGCAATTGGTGGTTCAGTAGCGCAACATATATTTGTTATTTTTGGCAATGCTCGCAGTTTAATTGCTTATTATAGGCATGAACATAATTTACAATGAACTTTGCGAGTAAAAGAAGTAAATATTGCAACCGCATAACGTCATTGGTCATCGCGAGCCGAGACAAGATAGTATCATATCCAAGACGAATCGAAAACAAAAATGGCGGACTCCGGTGCAGAAGGGACGCGTATGGTGACGGGCGTTTGGAGCGTGTTTTGGCAGCAATAATTTGCTCCTCCCAAAGGCGTATAAGCGCCCGCGTCTCTGCGTCGGACCACGTTGTCTTCGCGGAAGTGGCACCCGTGGCACAGGCCATCGCAAATGATTAAAGAATGACTGACCTGCACATCTGCAAGAAAGTAAACAACGTGACGGACGTGACCATTGCACGGCATGTGCTCCCGCATACCCCTAGTGGACGTGACCGCAAACTGCCCGAGGGCGAGAGTAGCGAGGTTTTTTGTTGTAGTATCATTTGTTTGAATACATGGCAGTATTCCTAATAACGAGAACGATGGTTTAAAAGTACCATGATCGTCGCGTTTAGCATTAGCGTATTTATTTGCAAGCCACTGCTGCCGAGGATAGACACTCCGTCGCAGCGAAGTGAGTTTGGCGAACGCACTTGCCGCCAAGTGTACGTTGCAGCGAGTGTCCCTAAGCGTTCCTGTGTGACAGCGTGTAAATGACACTACCGGCGAAGTGCACTCGCTCAAAGTGCACTTAAGTTTCCCTGTGTGACAGGGGTATCAGACAAGCTCTAAAGTATACAAAAACAAAATAAAAGCCCAAGTCGCACCACACTAGGCTGAGTCCCTGCATACGTACAGCATCCCAAGCCCACACGAGTCCAGATGCAATCTTCAGTGCGCATGTGAAGACATGAGGAAAACATTCAGATGAAATAATGCACGCCGGAGACGAAGAGGAAACATAAAACACTTTCAGAGAATTCTTTCAATGGAAAACAGAATGTTCTGCTTGGTACTGCAACAATATATTGCGCATGAAGTACTGAAAAAAAAGCACTGCTAGGAAAACACTAGTGACGACCACATATTGTACCATGTCATACTTCTAGTCTCACCGACCTTGCTTACAAAGTCTACCCTATCTCAGAGGCTCGCCATAAGGATGACATTACCCGTCTCATTGTAGAAACTGAGCACAAGGACGCACTCGGTAATATCTGCATTTGCATGGTCATCACAAAACCACTATATGGTTATGAAGGACGCCGTAGTGGAGCTCTCCGAAAATTTCGACAACCCGGGATTCTCTAACGTGCACCTAAATCTAAGAACGCGGGCCTCAAGCATTTTCGCCTCCATCGAATATAAGGTGGTCGGGTCTCAAAAAATAAAAATTGTTTGGCTAGCAGCGTCTTCTTCTGCTGAGTGCCGAGAAAGCCACACTGTCCCAACACGCACCTGTACTTCCTTCACCGCTTCCTACAACCGGAACAAGCAATTAGCACGAGAAATTGGCCGGGCACAGCTAGCTTACAATACGAAGCGCGTGCGGCGCAACGCGCTTTGGGGGGTTGGCTCTCGACGCCCCCACACGGAGCGCGCCGTCGTGACTGTATAGAAAAAGTTCCATTGTACTCCCGGCAGCTGCTGAGGCCGTAAGGAAGGAAGCGAGCGCGCGCCTCTAGACCGGCCGTGGGACACTCCCCCTATTCTAGGTCACTCTACCAGAGGGCGCCCCGTAACCTACTCGGCTAGAGTGGCTAGAGTTATATCGGCAGTTCGTGCACATGCGCCCTCTACAGGAAGCAGTGTTGGGCTCTGCGTTGGTAGAGCTAGTCGTTTCGTATGCAAATGCAGCGCCTATAATGAAGAGCAACGGCCTCTCAGCGGAACACAGATGCGGGTAAAGAAAACCTCGGTGATTGTCGTCTACGCAAGGTAGTACGTGTTCATGAACTTTTCCATAGCTTTTCTATTCACTCTGTTGTTATCCGTTACGACGCGTATTATTGCGATAGCAATTATATGGACAGTCTCGACTGATTTTTGCCGTCGCCACCATCATGCACCGTATATGTATATGATATAGATAGATATATATATATAAAAGCCACAAAGAAAAATAATTAAGAAAAAAAAGCAGCACCTCCCCGAAGGGGATCGTGAGGAAATGCGAATGCATTTGGGTGCACCCGATGAGTGTGCGATTAATTCATGAAGAGAGACGAGAGCGTGCCTGTAGAGGCGTAATGCTCGAATATGGCCGCGAGATCGAGCGGAGTCGCCGCCTGGCGGCTACTGGCTGAGGCACGCCTAGTGTGGATTGCTCCCTGCGTCGTCTGATAGCCACGTCGTGTTTGCATGTGCGCGTAAGTCCTGCACGTTCTCAAAGGGCGCTTTTTTCTGTTATGTTAGCGCGAGTTTAACTGCTCGTACATATACCTAACAGGGTGTACAGAAGCAAATGAGCTTGCTCGGCTGCATAGGCATTGTAATAAGATCAGCGAGTGCGACTTTGAAAGGGCTGTGTATTGGTGTCGTACCCTTCGTTCGCCAGCATGATTTCAGTGTTGGTGCCGCTTTCTGGCTCAAGCACATCCTAAAGTGCGCTTGGCATAGTCCGAAACATGAGGAGCATTAAAGAGACACTAAAGAGCAAAACGATTTTTCTCGCATTAGTAGAGTAGTCTTCCACGATACCAAAAACACCACGCTTGCTGCGAGAAGACGCTTAATAAGCGAGAAAACGCGCAAAAACAAAATACAGGTGGCGACGCGACCTTGGAACTCCCGCACCATTTGCCGTGACGTCACATATTTTTGACGGCGCCTGCTTGGGCCTACGTAGATTCTAACCGGTTAAGTCGAAGTACATTGTCCTCTGAGGGGGCCAGAGACTTGACATAACGAGTTTGTGGAAATTTCGTCGAGCCAGTGGCGCCAAAGTACGTTAAATGCTCTTTGAAATCCTTTACGTCACGAATCACAAAGTTCGGCGCGAAATTTAAAAATGAAACTTTGAACTTAGTTTTCTCCTCCCTCTAATAATAAACCTATGGTGGTGAAATAAACTACACAAGAGTTCTCCGAGCACAGTTTATCAATCTAAACCAATTCATTGTTTCTCTTTAGTGTCCCTTTAAACAGTGTGTGAAGGCACCGTTTTAGCGACTCGTTGGTAAACAAAAACGAGGATCTAGGCCATACACTTTCGCGTCGTTGTTAGCTGTATAACATTGGCACTGTAGTTCATCGGTTATGCAGTAAGCTTTAGTTGTGGTTAAGATGTCCTTTTATTGTACGGTCGTGATCCCGCTACAGCGAAATATTTCTATCAAGTGAATCTGACACTTCGGTACTCGAACTGTCCCCTAAAAAAACAGACAAAAGAATGACACGGCAGTGATAAAACGGAGTTGCCACGCGCAATTTTAACTTGGGACGAAATTTACGCGGAACCAGCCGTGTGCTTAGATTTCGATACGTTTTGAAGAACTCAAATGTTCAAAATCAATCCCGACGGCGTGCCTTACATTTCTGTCGTATAATTTCACGCAAAACCTCATCCTTATCTTTACATTATCTTGAGCGTTTGTGTGAAGTTGTTATAAAAAGGTGGAAGGCAACGTATATTAGTTTGAAAAAAAAAAGGCACTTATTCCATAAAATAACCGGACCTTTGTTGCATCACTGTCGTGCACGTAGTCAATCAATGAAAGCTCTGTGCTAAACTCTTAGCTGTTTTTATTTTGTTACTGGAGCAAGAACAAGTGCGTACGCGTTGAACGTCTCCGTGACGCTAAAGCGCTGTCCATAAGGAAGCTTTCCTGACTAAACTTATCAACTGTCCTACATTTCATGGAGAACTGAACAATAGAAAAAAATGCGTATGCGCATCGCGCGAACAGTGCTATTGAACTCATTGCACAGGAATATGGGTTGGTATACAAATGAACTAGAAGTAAACACTTAAGTAGTTGAGTCGTGCTACAGCAGTGCGTAGTACACAGAACAACTAAAGATGTCATACAGTGCATAAGTGCAGACGGTCATCCAGGGCGAGCATCCCTTTTATCAGCAGATTGCGCTAGTAATGGTAACGTTGGATAATCTTTGTGCATCGATTCAACAATGAAGAGCGTATATATTACCAGTAAGCTGCAATCAACGCATATTATACGCCGACAATCGGCTGAAACCGCTCACAACGAAACGCCGCTGTGTGCATTCGTATACGCGCCGCTGACGGCCTCTCCACACTAACGCGGCGACGGTGCTGCCACCTATAGGTCGATCTCGCGGCCAATGGGAGACCAGCGCTGGATAGGTGGCGCGCCGAAAAAGGGCGCCTGGCGGGGAGTCACGACATAACTCAGCCGCTCGCATGGCCTCCGCGCCGCCGGCTAATCTCGGAGGCCATGCCGCTCGTGCTCAGACGACCGGCCGCACTGTACCACGGTGAGCGCACGCGCGTGCGCCGTTCCCGTGCTTCATTTTGGCGCGAACAGCTCAAGCAGCCATTGCGCCAGTATTACTGCTCTATGGTTTAGAAAAAAATAACTTTGTCTGAAGGCTACTTTCTCAGGAAAGCACTGGAAAACGGAGAGAAGCCCTGCAAAGCAGACTACGTCTGTGCATACGGCGTCGAAGAGACAGTGCTGTGCCGTGGTGGCGACTCCATCGTCAACATTTTCTGGTTGCGTCCTGGGATTTGTATCAAGCTAGTGCAGGCTCATAAGCCTCCATTGATAAGTACGTGCTGCGTCGATACCAGCTTCCCACTACCGCAGTAAAAACAAATGTAAGAGACAAGGAGTAGGTGCGTCAACGTTTTTCTGCCGTGGTATATGTATGCCCAACCCGCGGTATGTATGCATGCGGACGTTGATCAAGTAAACCACCGTGCTAGCATAGCATGTATGGTGTCGCGCTGTTATGTTCGAGGGCGCGGATAGATTTCCGGCCACGGTGTCCGCATTTCGATGGGGTTGAAATACAAAGAACACCCGCGTACTGAGATTTATGTGCACATTAAAGAACCCCAAGCGGTCAAAATTAATCCTGATTGCCACACTACGGCGTGCCTCATAATCATGCCTTGTTTGGAACGTAAAACGCTAGCAATCGTCGATGTTGATCAAACACGTACGTTTATTCTAAGCAGACACAGGCAAGTGAAAAAACTAACACAGTACGTTAGTCGAATTAAATGTCGAGTAAAAATCCAAGACATTTGACCCTTTTCAAGCGAGGCACAAATTGCGATGTCACTTCGCCGCGGCAGCCAAAGCACAAAGAAGCTTTACCGCATCGGCTGACTCCAGAAAGCTAAGCTTCGAGTAGTCCGCTGCTTTGTTCGTGACAACAACTTCGTCTGTAGCACAAGTGAAGTTCAACGGAGGCATCCATCGCGTGCGTATTTCTCATAACAGTTCAGCGGCTTAAGCGAACGTGCCCCCGTACGCATCTCGTAGACAGACAGCTTTCCTTCTGCGTAACTGTTTGCAAATAATGTAGACTAGCTGCCTATCATATATCCACTGCACCCGGTGTCATCAGAAGGAGCTTGGTGTTGGTCAGATGAAAAGATTGTTACATATGCCGCATGCTGCATAATATGTACGTTTTATTTACGACAAAACAACGATTAAACTCTGCTCGTTGGCCCGTTTCCACTGGTGGCCCTCACTATCGAATAAATCTAGCAGATACGCGCAATTCGGTTTAGAAACCAGCCCGACGCCACTAGACAGGAGAGCAAGAGCAGAACATACTGTGCTCGCCTGAGTGCCGGGATGCAACGCCGCATCCGTTCCTATTCATATGATTTAGAAGGAAAAGCATAGAAGGATACATCCCCCGTCATTTCTACGTATTGTGGCACTTGAATGCGCAACAGTACTGCCAGCATCCTTTAGTTTTGTTTCGGCGATACGCGCCCGCATCGCCTCAACCAGTCGCCACTCTCCTCCGCGGGAGCGGCTGGAGTATGCGCGCTTTGGCCGCCAGGGCGGCACTGCCCACACCGCGGAAACTCCAGCGCTGGTTCCCTATAGGTCCGAGCGCGGAGAGGAGGAGCGCCCGAGCTCTCTCTCCGCCGAGCGAGCTCCGCGATGCGAGCGCCATCACACACCCGCGCGTTCTCCTCTCCCTTACCCTCCACCGCTCACCACCTGCTCCGGCTGCTAGGCGCGGCGCAGCTGTTGCTAGGGGCGAGGAGGAGCGCGCGCGGAGAGATAACACCTGTGCGCACGCCGGCCAGGTACGCAGGACAACCCCCGACTAAGAAATGCATTCGCATTTAAAACTTTCCGAAGCGCGGAATCGAACGGGCGACCTCCCGCTTTCCAGCGAGCGGCGTTAGACGGTTAGCTCACCAACAGCACCGTATTTCAGCCTGCTAACGGCGAGCTATTTATATACACCACTTACGCCAGCATGCTTTCTTAGTTACCACATAGGTGGCGCGATGTGAACGCGTTGCGCGCTTTAAAGATCGTCGCCCCGCTCCTGCGACCGCCGTTGCTCTCCGCCCTACAGGGCGTGGTCGCCTTCGTGCGCTTATCTCGATGAAAGAAGGGGGCGGCCGGGGGTGGCGGGGGGTGGAGCGGGCGGTTGTACACTCTAAGCACGGTAACGTTTACTAAAGGTGCACATTTTCACCAATTTGTGTACTTATAAAATAGAAGTTATCTAGTAGCCTTTAGTACCCGTTCACAGTATCGAGCGTTCTCGCGTAAAAATAGAGGTTACGTTGTACAGTACACGGTATACCGTTTACACAAAACGGCTTGCAGGAGATTTTATACACTCTAATCACGGTAACGTTTACGACAGCATAAAAAGACATGTAACTTATAATTTATAAGTTACGTGTCTGTTACAGCAATTTTATCTTTGTGTTTTCTTCATTTCCCTCTCTCATAAAGGTTACATCGACAGCAGCGTGCCAAGTTAAAAGCTAAAGCACCGCGATGAGCATTGTAACCTTTAGATTGTAACTTATAAAAGCGCAATGACTCATCCGTCAGGGGACCTACACTATGGAGTGGAAGTTTATTGATCAATGTGTCACATCGCGATCTGTCTTGTTCAAGGCTGGCTTTATCAATTGAACAGCGGATGATGTACACACAGAACGGGTCTTGACTGCAGAAAAGCAAATCACAGAAGCAGCGATTTTACATTGCGGCGTACTGAGGCAAGCGATGGTGGGGTATGAACTAAAACTGGAGTTCAATAAGGTGAGCCCGCTTCCAAAACCCGTAATTTATGAAGTGACATAATCTGCACAGACATCGGCAGAAGCACAAGAACGAAAAACTATCGTATGTTGGTCAAATGTTTCTGCTATAGAACTTATTAAGTAGCTCTTATATCTATTTTGCTTTTAAGCCGCAGAAGTAATTAATTTGCCTCCGGGAAGCTTCGCATATGGCGACAAGATAAAGTACAGTGAGCACACGACAACCGACCAAATTAAACTGACGATGCGATCGAAGAACCATCCCATGGAGCGAGAAAAATATTTTTCCGAGACTCGCAATGCAATTTATTTGAATTTCGCTGTCGTGTTGTCTAGGTTTTTTTTCGCGTTATAATTAACGGATCGTAAAGTGCAGCAAACGTCACGGGCAACATAGCACCAAAGACGCTTAACCGTCATCAATTCGCCAACACGGGAGAAAAAGGTGCCGTTGAGTTCACAAAACAACGCGGGACGGCCGCTCCAGTGGAGAGGCCGCGTAGAGAGATGTATGAGCTCGCAGTGAGTAACAAATGTGGCGTCCTCGAGGCGCCGCTTCAACGTTATCGAACCAGGGACGGCGTCATCTCTCCTAGGCTTTGCACAGCTTGAGGTGTATGCCGGGAAGAGCATTCAAATGCGAGGCGGTTTGTGCGGTTGTTGAAGTCGCGTTTGTGCAGTGCTGCTCTTTGTTTCATCGATTTAAACAGATTTTACGCTCCGCGCTTTGTTGACGTGCTTGGTTTAATCGTGTTGTGTACGTGAGTGGCGTGTAACTAGTGATACAGCACGCAGGGACAGTCATTAACGTGCGCGATCCGCCGCAAATAAGCCACGAGGCATTGCAACGGGCACGTTCAGTGGGCTGCGCGGCCGTTGCGATGAGCTGCATTGCTGATTCTTCGCTTGCCCGAGACTGGCAATTATCGAGCGGGTTGCATCCGTTGTTACGTTGCCTGAAGACAGTAGTAAATGTGATTTGCAGGTAAGCAATATTCCCTCTTCAGTACGTTATTTGCTTGTGTATATGTACTTATGTCGCGTGTTTACCTGAATTCATGCTCATGCTTACGCTACTGTACGAGATAGGTCGTGTCATACTTTTATGTAATCGTGTCATAATTTTACGTTTTAAATAAATCGTGTCATACTTTTATGTAATGCATTGTTATTGGCAGTATTTGCTCTGCGTTTGACATTACAAGATGAGTGTTTGGGCGTATATTATCAAACATCGGACTAAGATCATTCGTTATCATACACGTTTATGTGATAAGAGATGAAGGACAGAAGTTTAACCCTTCTTGCTGTCGCCGTCTTGGTAGCTTCAACACGCTCGATGAAGGCTGCAATCACGGTGTGAAATACTGTAGGCGGCATAAACAAAGTGCCTCAGATCAGCTTTGCCCAGACGAGCTCTGCGTGCGCAGTAACTCGCTCCTGATGTCAATGGCAGTCTGGGCTGTTTGTCATGTCACTGTCACCGGTACATGATATTTCGTGGCCTATATACGCAAGGTGTCGGCTAATTCAACTTTTCGCCATGCTTCAAACTCTGCTGCTGTTGTTTTAGGTGGACGAGTGAGGGTTTAAGGCGGTAATGCGGGCCAGTTGGTTGTGATCACTGGTGTTCATTTCGGTAGCGCAAAGAAAATTAGACACATTAAAAGAAAAAAAAAAGCCCTCGTACAGTGATGTAGCGCGTCGCGCCTGTGCAACGGGTTTTTGTGTGTTTCCTTGAAGTAAAGTCAGTTGATGTCTAGCGGCCGTCCTGTCTACGTGTCCTCTCTTGTCTTTAATTGTCTTGCGCTACCGAAATGAATAAAGCTTTAAGTACCCGAAAGACAATGAAATGGCGTTAAGAGTGCGTTTTAAGTGTAGTTTTAAGTTTCTTAAAGGAAATCACAGCATCCTTCTGTGTGTAGCTGAATGTAGCGAACCCGAGGCGCTGCGCCCACCGAAGTAAACATTTAATACACACACAAAAGGACATTTATGACGTGAAAAAATAAATTGCTAAATCCAGTGCTTTGGCTGAGCACGTTTCAGGGGACATGCAATCGACTGGGGGAAGGCACGTGCTCGCGCTAGAGAAAAATGACTGTCACGACGTCTTTATCTCGAGTCGCTCTTGATACCGACCACTCCGTGTGTGTGCGTGCGTACGTGTGTGTGTGTGTGTGCTCGCGCGTGCGTGTGTGCGTGTGTGTTTGCTCGCGTGTGTGTTCGTGCGCACGTGTGTGTATGTGCTCGCGCGTGCGTGCGTGTTTGTGTGCTCGCGCGAGCGCGCGTGTGTGTGTGCGCGTGTGTTTGCTCGCGTGTGTGCTCGTGCGCGTGTGTTTGCTCGCGTGTGTGCTCGTGCGCGCGTGTGTGTGTTTGCTCGAGCGTGCGTGCGTGTGTGTGCGCGCCCGCGTGTGTGCTCGTGCGCGTGTGTTTGCTCGCATGTGTGCTCGTGCGCGCGCGCGTGTGTGCTCGCGTGTGTGCGCGCGCGTGCGTTTGTGTGCTCGCGTGCGTGTGTGTGCGCGCTCGCGCGTGCGGGCGCTTGTATGTGTGTGTGCGTGTGTGTGTGTATGTGTGTGTGTGTGTGCTTTTTGCTTTAGTCGGCTCAGTGCCTCGGGTTTTCAACGTCACCACGTATCAACCCAACCAGACGGGCTTCTGTCAGACTTCAAACTTCTGCGTCTTGAACTAACTTGAAACCTCACCACAAATATATGCTGAAGTCATCTTCATTCCATAGTTCCACTCATACAGATCACAATGTACGGCATTCAAAATTCAGATAATTCATGCTCATGCTTACGCTGCTGTAAGAGTTCGGTCGAGTCACAAAAATAAATTGTCATGCTTTTACGCATTGTTGCCGGCAGTATTTGCTCTGCGTCGCTCGATTACGTCTAAATGCGTCGCTATCGAAACGGGGCAGCTGAGAATATGTTACGCGATAAGCGATACGCTGTGGCTTAATGATTTTTCAGATAGCACGAATGCCAGCAATCGTGCAACGTAGGAGTTCAAAGGGAGACATGGTCAGTGTGGTTGGTATGTCTTTCGATGTCCTTGGTTCCTTGGCGATAAAAGTTTGTTCTCTGGCACTGAGATAACTTTTTTTGTGTGTTCTCGTTCTGTTCTAGGGTGCAAGCAACGTGTCATTGTGGTTAGAAAAAACGAATTGTGATTTAACTGTCAAAGCCGGAATGTTTAAAGGTACGTAGACAACACAAATGATTTTTTCCGCCATATTAATTGTGTTGCGTTGGAACTGTTTACAGCATACACCCCGCCCAAGGCATGCTGGGATGATCTCCTATCAGGCAGCTTGGAAACTTCCAGACGCCGATATGCCTTATGTTCGGTGCAGCCCAGGTTATGAACTGTCAAGTGGAATATGCCCCTTGAGGAAAACGAGTATATTCAAGCTCCACGTGAAATGCCAAGTATGGTCACTGAAAAATGTAAATTGTAATGTTTCTGTTTCTAATCACCTGCTGTCGTGTTTCTGCTACTAAACTGTCACTTACATTATTGTATTGCTGACTCTTGTGCTAAACAGATGTAAATTGCGTTTGGTATTAACGTGCGTTTTCAAATAAGATTTTTGTTTTCCGATAAACGTATTGCACAGGATAGTGATTTGAGGAACGCTTATGTAGTGGTCAAGTAACACCCTTTTTTTGGGGGGAAGGGGGTGGAGTATGTGTCTCACATAACATGTTATCGGCAGTTGTGTGCAAAGTGGCAGTAACCGTTGGAATAGTGTAAAATAACGGTCCTCTCCTTTTAGGATCGACTGTCCAGCGAGGAGATTGCGGAATCAGCAGCTGACATATTGACTGATGAAACATGATGGTGCGTGCAGCAAGAGAGGGTTTGACTGCAGATCCTGACCACCTGCTCCTGTAAATTTGTACCAACCACAGGCGAAAACAAGGAGAAACGCTTTGAATACCTGCGGTCTTCTATCAGCTAGACAAGTCCCTGAAGCTATAAATCATTAAACTTTGATGTATTCTGCTTTGGAGGTATAAAGCAATGATATATGAATTCTTTTCGAATGGTGCATGTTTTTTTTTCTTCAGAAATTTTCTTGGGAGCACGCGCAACCCGAGCAACAAAAGTAAAGGACTGACAATCACCCTCTTTTTGGCTGCCCTCTGGGTTTCAGCTGTCCTGCTTATGTGCAAAGTACCAGCAGTTATGGTATGCCGCACACATTAGTGTACTTAAGGAGAAGCACGACGCTGATCACGTATTATTTCCAGGGGGCTCTACTCAGTATGACCGCTCTATACCCGTGGCCCACCGACCCAGGTGTCGCCTAACAAAGGGTATGTGCCTCTTTTTTCTTTCGATCTTCTTCCTGCGACACATTTCGGACCACTCGCTACGCGCATGATCGGCCCAGCCAAGTGTCGTCTAGCAAGAGAAGCGTGGCTCTTCCTTTAGGGCTTCGTTCTGTGCACGCCTAATCTTTTGTACTTCTTTCTGCGGCTTTATTATGCAGCGTACAAATATGTACACAGAGTAATGAGAACTTTCATGGCGGTGTGATATGGCCTGCCCTGTCCTGAATACACACGCTGGAGCTTTGGAATAATTCTGGTACATGTCTGCATAGAGCACGACTGTTGCGGTGTCCGTGGCAAGAGATGTACGCTTCCCTCATCGCAAGGAAAAGCACAAAACAATTTCCTTTGGAGTTGGCTTAGAGCTTGCATGCATCATAACGTCACACCTTCGCCCACAAGCATCGTGTTGTTCAAATGTGGTCTGCCACTAAAACGATAATTGAAAAGAGCAGGTGATTGGCAGATATTCTAATCATGAGTTGTGCCATGTGTATCAGACAAGTATCCTCTCTTGATCCAATTAAGTAGATGTTTAGCATTACAATTTGCGTCTCTCGAGAAAACCGCGTTGCGGCTCTTGTTATGCGCTCTTGCTATTACTTTATTTTTGCGTATGCATACATTTACTTTTAGTGCGTCTTTATATCATTCAGCATTCGTATATAATATGCACATACGTACCAGCCAGCTACTTATTAAGCGATGATTTCAGACATTTCTTTGGGTTTTGCGAGAAGTACGTAAAACTGACTAAACGTGGCGTATGGCGAACGGTTTGTATATCAATTTTGAATATGCTCTACGCCGTGAGGAGCAGTGTTAATTCTCCGCGCACTTCTTTACGCCTTCAGCAGCTTCCCTGCTTTGTCAACCTCACATTTTGTCAGTATCCACGTTTCCATTGCTGATCCCACATTTGAATGTGAACAAAATCGCAAATAGCCCTGTAACAAATAGACGGCTGGTATTTATAGTTTGATAAGTTTGATATTATAGTTTGATAAGCACGAATAACACTGTCAATGAAAGTGCACGAGCAGCAGAAAAATAGTTAAGTGTTATAATCACGCCAACCTATGCTTAAACTGCATAGAAGTTGGACCAAGAGAGGATTGCCTGACACGTATATCATGGTACTATTATAAAACCTCTGGTCTTCATTGATATTGACGGGTCAACCACATTTTAACAATAATCGCGGTTCATCATTACTGTAGTGCATGCTAACTCCAAGTCGCCTCGAATATTCGAATGTTTTGTTAGCTGCCTCTTCTAATGAGCGAAGGCGGCGCGTTTGGCCTCGGTCACAGCAATTGTCACGTTCTATAAGCAGTCATGCACTTGAATTATTACAATGCGCCAGAGCGTGATTTCCGAGAAGCACGTTCCATGTGACACCTTCCGCAAAGGTTCGCATTTCTTAGCGTACGTATATAGACGGTGTATTAAAACTGCAGAAGGAAGCACGGAAAAAACACGAGGCACGCGCAGCACGAAGTGCGAAAGAGTGGAAGGCTGCGCTTCCCTTGCTGTGGCACACCTGGCTGATCCAAGCATGCGATGAGCGTAACCTCCTGCAATGCGTCGAAGAAAGAAGAGCGAAGGAAAGAAGAGGCGCAGAGCGGTGGCCGCATAAAATATCCTGCAAGCCGTTTTGTGTAAACAGTATACCGTGTATACACGGTACACTGACGCATTCCAGGAGGTTACGCTCATCGCATGCTTGGATCAGCCAGGTGTGCCACAGCAAGGGAAGCGCAGCCTTCCACTCTTTCGCACTTCGTGCTGCGCGTGCCTCGTGTTTTTTCCGTGCTTCCTTCTGCAGTTTTAATACACCGTCTATATACGTACGCTAAGAAATGCGAACCTTTGCGGAAGGTGTCACATGGAACGTGCTTCTCGGAAATCACGCTCTGGCGCATTGTAATAATTCAAGTGCATGACTGCTTATAGAACGTGACAATTGCTGTGACCGAGGCCAAACGCGCCGCCTTCGCTCATTAGAAGAGGCAGCTAACAAAACATTCGAATATTCGAGGCGACTTGGAGTTAGCATGCACTACAGTAATGATGAACCGCGATTATTGTTAAAATGTGGTTGACCCGTCAATATCAATGAAGACCAGAGGTTTTATAATAGTACCATGATATACGTGTCAGGCAATCCTCTCTTGGTCCAACTTCTATGCAGTTTAAGCATAGGTTGGCGTGATTATAACACTTAACTATTTTTCTGCTGCTCGTGCACTTTCATTGACAGTGTTATTCGTGCTTATCAAACTATAAATATCAAACTTATCAAACTATAAATACCAGCCGTCTATTTGTTACAGGGCTATTTGCGATTTTGTTCACATTCAAATGTGGGATCAGCAATGGAAACGTGGATACTGACAAAATGTGAGGTTGACAAAGCAGGGAAGCTGCTGAAGGCGTAAAGAAGTGCGCGGAGAATTAACACTGCTCCTCACGGCGTAGAGCATATTCAAAATTGATATACAAACCGTTCGCCATACGCCACGTTTAGTCAGTTTTACGTACTTCTCGCAAAACCCAAAGAAATGTCTGAAATCATCGCTTAATAAGTAGCTGGCTGGTACGTATGTGCATATTATATACGAATGCTGAATGATATAAAGACGCACTAAAAGTAAATGTATGCATACGCAAAAATAAAGTAATAGCAAGAGCGCATAACAAGAGCCGCAACGCGGTTTTCTCGAGAGACGCAAATTGTAATGCTAAACATCTACTTAATTGGATCAAGAGAGGATACTTGTCTGATACACATGGCACAACTCATGATTAGAATATCTGCCAATCACCTGCTCTTTTCAATTATCGTTTTAGTGGCAGACCACATTTGAACAACACGATGCTTGTGGGCGAAGGTGTGACGTTATGATGCATGCAAGCTCTAAGCCAACTCCAAAGGAAATTGTTTTGTGCTTTTCCTTGCGATGAGGGAAGCGTACATCTCTTGCCACGGACACCGCAACAGTCGTGCTCTATGCAGACATGTACCAGAATTATTCCAAAGCTCCAGCGTGTGTATTCAGGACAGGGCAGGCCATATCACACCGCCATGAAAGTTCTCATTACTCTGTGTACATATTTGTACGCTGCATAATAAAGCCGCAGAAAGAAGTACAAAAGATTAGGCGTGCACAGAACGAAGCCCTAAAGGAAGAGCCACGCTTCTCTTGCTAGACGACACTTGGCTGGGCCGATCATGCGCGTAGCGAGTGGTCCGAAATGTGTCGCAGGAAGAAGATCGAAAGAAAAAAGAGGCACATACCCTTTGTTAGGCGACACCTGGGTCGGTGGGCCACGGGTATAGAGCGGTCATACTGAGTAGAGCCCCCTGGAAATAATACGTGATCAGCGTCGTGCTTCTCCTTAAGTACACTAATGTGTGCGGCATACCATAACTGCTGGTACTTTGCACATAAGCAGGACAGCTGAAACCCAGAGGGCAGCCAAAAAGAGGGTGATTGTCAGTCCTTTACTTTTGTTGCTCGGGTTGCGCGTGCTCCCAAGAAAATTTCTGAAGAAAAAAAAACATGCACCATTCGAAAAGAATTCATATATCATTGCTTTATACCTCCAAAGCAGAATACATCAAAGTTTAATGATTTATAGCTTCAGGGACTTGTCTAGCTGATAGAAGACCGCAGGTATTCAAAGCGTTTCTCCTTGTTTTCGCCTGTGGTTGGTACAAATTTACAGGAGCAGGTGGTCAGGATCTGCAGTCAAACCCTCTCTTGCTGCACGCACCATCATGTTTCATCAGTCAATATGTCAGCTGCTGATTCCGCAATCTCCTCGCTGGACAGTCGATCCTAAAAGGAGAGGACCGTTATTTTACACTATTCCAACGGTTACTGCCACTTTGCACACAACTGCCGATAACATGTTATGTGAGACACATACTCCACCCCCTTCCCCCCCCAAAAAGGGTGTTACTTGACCACTACATAAGCGTTCCTCAAATCACTATCCTGTGCAATACGTTTATCGGAAAACAAAAATCTTATTTGAAAACGCACGTTAATACCAAACGCAATTTACATCTGTTTAGCACAAGAGTCAGCAATACAATAATGTAAGTGACAGTTTAGTAGCAGAAACACGACAGCAGGTGATTAGAAACAGAAACATTACAATTTACATTTTTCAGTGACCATACTTGGCATTTCACGTGGAGCTTGAATATACTCGTTTTCCTCAAGGGGCATATTCCACTTGACAGTTCATAACCTGGGCTGCACCGAACATAAGGCATATCGGCGTCTGGAAGTTTCCAAGCTGCCTGATAGGAGATCATCCCAGCATGCCTTGGGCGGGATGTATGCTGTAAACAGTTCCAACGCAACACAATTAATATGGCGGAAAAAATCATTTGTGTTGTCTACGTACCTTTAAACATTCCGGCTTTGACAGTTAAATCACAATTCGTTTTTTCTAACCACAATGACACGTTGCTTGCACCCTAGAACAGAACGAGAACACACAAAAAAAGTTATCTCAGTGCCAGAGAACAAACTTTTATCGCCAAGGAACCAAGGACATCGAAAGACATACCAACCACACTGACCATGTCTCCCTTTGAACTCCTACGTTGCACGATTGCTGGCATTCGTGCTATCTGAAAAATCATTAAGCCACAGCGTATCGCTTATCGCGTAACATATTCTCAGCTGCCCCGTTTCGATAGCGACGCATTTAGACGTAATCGAGCGACGCAGAGCAAATACTGCCGGCAACAATGCGTAAAAGCATGACAATTTATTTTTGTGACTCGACCGAACTCTTACAGCAGCGTAAGCATGAGCATGAATTATCTGAATTTTGAATGCCGTACATTGTGATCTGTATGAGTGGAACTATGGAATGAAGATGACTTCAGCATATATTTGTGGTGAGGTTTCAAGTTAGTTCAAGACGCAGAAGTTTGAAGTCTGACAGAAGCCCGTCTGGTTGGGTTGATACGTGGTGACGTTGAAAACCCGAGGCACTGAGCCGACTAAAGCAAAAAGCACACACACACACACATACACACACACACGCACACACACATACAAGCGCCCGCACGCGCGAGCGCGCACACACACGCACGCGAGCACACAAACGCACGCGCGCGCACACACGCGAGCACACACGCGCGCGCGCACGAGCACACATGCGAGCAAACACACGCGCACGAGCACACACGCGGGCGCGCACACACACGCACGCACGCTCGAGCAAACACACACACGCGCGCACGAGCACACACGCGAGCAAACACACGCGCACGAGCACACACGCGAGCAAACACACGCGCACACACACACGCGCGCTCGCGCGAGCACACAAACACGCACGCACGCGCGAGCACATACACACACGTGCGCACGAACACACACGCGAGCAAACACACACGCACACACGCACGCGCGAGCACACACACGCGCACGAGCACACACACACACACACGTACGCACGCACACACACGGAGTGGTCGGTATCAAGAGCGACTCGAGATAAAGACGTCGTGACAGTCATTTTTCTCTAGCGCGAGCACGTGCCTTCCCCCAGTCGATTGCATGTCCCCTGAAACGTGCTCAGCCAAAGCACTGGATTTAGCAATTTATTTTTTCACGTCATAAATGTCCTTTTGTGTGTGTATTAAATGTTTACTTCGGTGGGCGCAGTGCCTCGGGTTCGCTACATTCAGCTACACACAGAAGGATGCTGTGATTTCCTTTAAGAAACTTAAAACTACACTTAAAACGCACTCTTAACGCCATTTCATTGTCTTTCGGGTACTTAAAGCTTTATTCATTTCGGTAGCGCAAGACAATTAAAGACAAGAGAGGACACGTAGACAGGACGGCCGCTAGACATCAACTGACTTTACTTCAAGGAAACACACAAAAACCCGTTGCACAGGCGCGACGCGCTACATCACTGTACGAGGGCTTTTTTTTTTCTTTTAATGTGTCTAATTTTCTTTGCGCTACCGAAATGAACACCAGTGATCACAACCAACTGGCCCGCATTACCGCCTTAAACCCTCACTCGTCCACCTAAAACAACAGCAGCAGAGTTTGAAGCATGGCGAAAAGTTGAATTAGCCGACACCTTGCGTATATAGGCCACGAAATATCATGTACCGGTGACAGTGACATGACAAACAGCCCAGACTGCCATTGACATCAGGAGCGAGTTACTGCGCACGCAGAGCTCGTCTGGGCAAAGCTGATCTGAGGCACTTTGTTTATGCCGCCTACAGTATTTCACACCGTGATTGCAGCCTTCATCGAGCGTGTTGAAGCTACCAAGACGGCGACAGCAAGAAGGGTTAAACTTCTGTCCTTCATCTCTTATCACATAAACGTGTATGATAACGAATGATCTTAGTCCGATGTTTGATAATATACGCCCAAACACTCATCTTGTAATGTCAAACGCAGAGCAAATACTGCCAATAACAATGCATTACATAAAAGTATGACACGATTTATTTAAAACGTAAAATTATGACACGATTACATAAAAGTATGACACGACCTATCTCGTACAGTAGCGTAAGCATGAGCATGAATTCAGGTAAACACGCGACATAAGTACATATACACAAGCAAATAACGTACTGAAGAGGGAATATTGCTTACCTGCAAATCACATTTACTACTGTCTTCAGGCAACGTAACAACGGATGCAACCCGCTCGATAATTGCCAGTCTCGGGCAAGCGAAGAATCAGCAATGCAGCTCATCGCAACGGCCGCGCAGCCCACTGAACGTGCCCGTTGCAATGCCTCGTGGCTTATTTGCGGCGGATCGCGCACGTTAATGACTGTCCCTGCGTGCTGTATCACTAGTTACACGCCACTCACGTACACAACACGATTAAACCAAGCACGTCAACAAAGCGCGGAGCGTAAAATCTGTTTAAATCGATGAAACAAAGAGCAGCACTGCACAAACGCGACTTCAACAACCGCACAAACCGCCTCGCATTTGAATGCTCTTCCCGGCATACACCTCAAGCTGTGCAAAGCCTAGGAGAGATGACGCCGTCCCTGGTTCGATAACGTTGAAGCGGCGCCTCGAGGACGCCACATTTGTTACTCACTGCGAGCTCATACATCTCTCTACGCGGCCTCTCCACTGGAGCGGCCGTCCCGCGTTGTTTTGTGAACTCAACGGCACCTTTTTCTCCCGTGTTGGCGAATTGATGACGGTTAAGCGTCTTTGGTGCTATGTTGCCCGTGACGTTTGCTGCACTTTACGATCCGTTAATTATAACGCGAAAAAAAACCTAGACAACACGACAGCGAAATTCAAATAAATTGCATTGCGAGTCTCGGAAAAATATTTTTCTCGCTCCATGGGATGGTTCTTCGATCGCATCGTCAGTTTAATTTGGTCGGTTGTCGTGTGCTCACTGTACTTTATCTTGTCGCCATATGCGAAGCTTCCCGGAGGCAAATTAATTACTTCTGCGGCTTAAAAGCAAAATAGATATAAGAGCTACTTAATAAGTTCTATAGCAGAAACATTTGACCAACATACGATAGTTTTTCGTTCTTGTGCTTCTGCCGATGTCTGTGCAGATTATGTCACTTCATAAATTACGGGTTTTGGAAGCGGGCTCACCTTATTGAACTCCAGTTTTAGTTCATACCCCACCATCGCTTGCCTCAGTACGCCGCAATGTAAAATCGCTGCTTCTGTGATTTGCTTTTCTGCAGTCAAGACCCGTTCTGTGTGTACATCATCCGCTGTTCAATTGATAAAGCCAGCCTTGAACAAGACAGATCGCGATGTGACACATTGATCAATAAACTTCCACTCCATAGTGTAGGTCCCCTGACGGATGAGTCATTGCGCTTTTATAAGTTACAATCTAAAGGTTACAATGCTCATCGCGGTGCTTTAGCTTTTAACTTGGCACGCTGCTGTCGATGTAACCTTTATGAGAGAGGGAAATGAAGAAAACACAAAGATAAAATTGCTGTAACAGACACGTAACTTATAAATTATAAGTTACATGTCTTTTTATGCTGTCGTAAACGTTACCGTGATTAGAGTGTATGTCTTGTGCTTTCCCCGCGATGTCCGCGCTGAAGTCACAGAGCGTACGAAGGTCACTGCAGCGGCCGCGTTTGCGAAAGGAGCGCGCTGTTCAAACAGAAATAAGTAACAACTGTGACAGTTCGCGCTCGCCCTGTGTGTACTTGTTCGTTCGTTTCGTGCGTCCTGCTTTATATTTGAGCAATGCGCCTCAAGTGTCGAGCTGTGACGCATGATAGTTCGCGCTCGTCCTGTGTGCGTTCTTTTCGTGCGTCCTTTGGCCTCGAGCGACGCGCTGGCAATTTCGAGCTGCTTTCCGTTCTTCGCGTTACATTCCAATTTATTGCTATCGCATTCATTGCTTCGCCGTTGCGGCGAAACTGTGACTTTTAGATGCGAAGTATCTTAAGGCCGAGCTCAATCCGGTGGTGGTGGTGTGCGGCGTGACCACCCTTACCGCGCATGCGCATACCCTCTCCACACACCTCCTCTCCACTCACCATCACCCCTTCCCCTCTCCACTTTCCCTCTCCCCTTCCCCTCTCCCCTTCCCCTTCCCCACTTTCCTCTCCCCTTCCCCTCTCCACTTTCCTTCTTCACTATCCCTCTCCACTTTCCCTCTTCCCACTTTCCCTCTCTCCTCCCCTCTCCCATACCCCTCTCCCCTCCCCCTTTCCACTCTTCCTCTGAAACGCGGGCTAGACATGCCGAAATTCTCTCCTGCGCAACGCCGCGATGAGCTCGAGCGAATGCGCGTCCCCTCCCCTTCTCTCTCCTCTCCTACGCTGCCCCCGTCTCGTCCGCCTGTCGACCGCGTTCCCCGCTCGCCCTGTGAGAATTAACGGCCAGGCTAGATGGAAGATACGACGCGCGTAGCGTCCCTCTTCGCGTTCCATGACGCGAGGTCGGTAGCATGCCCAACGAACGCCAACGGAACGCGATCGTGCAAATGCTCCGGCTTCGCATCGCCTCATGGTCCCCTTTAGCCAACGTAACGTTGCCTTTAGCGGGAGATGGTGTAATTTTTAGATGCGAAGTATCTTAAGGCGGAGCTCAATCCGGTGGTGGTGGTGTGCGGCGTGACCACCCTTACTGCGCATGCGCATACCCTCTCCCTTCCCCTCTCCACTCTCCCTCTCCACTTTCCCTCCCCTTCCCACTCCCCTTCTCTCTCCTCTCCTACGCTGCCCCCCTCTCGCCCGCCTGTCGACTGCGTTCCCCGCTCGCCCTGTGAGAATTAACGGCCAGGCTAGCTGGAAGATACGACGCTCGTAACGTCCCTCTTCGCGTTCCACGACGCGAGGTCGGTAGCATGCCCAACGAACGCCAACGGAACGCGATCGTGCAAGTGCTCCGGCTTCGCATCGCCTCATGGTCCCATTTAGCGGGAGATGGTGTAATTTTTTTATTTTGTAGCCGATATTCTCTAGCACACATATAACGTGTTTCAGCAATCCATGCAAAACTCGCTCGGCGCCGCGCACTGTGTGAGCCACTTTGAACTTGCCTGCAACATGAAAACAAGTGCGCTGTTAGCAGCCTCAGTTGAATTGCGGGCCACGCCACTGATACCGCCACCTTTGTAATCAAAGAAGGCTTTAACCCGTATTTCATCCACCACCAGGGCGACATTGTGTTGGTAGACATCCAAGTCAGAAATCTTTGTACTTCAGGAACGCCACATTTTGATGTTCTAGCTGAGGGTTCATGCCGTATGATCGGCATATTGCCACGAAGCTTTGCACCGTCTGTTTTATGCGTGCTGATTAATGCCGGCTCGCGGCTTCCCCATCTCTGTTCGCGACACGAGGCGTCACGCCACTTATATGCAACGATCGCGGCCACGCACGCTGCTTCGAGCATGTTCCAGATCGTTGTCGAAAGCTGTAGCTACTTTTGGGGGCGTATCTCGAAAGCCACACGCCGCCCTTAAATTGAGCGCGGGTGATAACAACGGGCATTATCTTACCCGACGTTGTTCGCCGCAGCCGAGGTGTACAGTTTCTCTTAGTGGGCCCAGGTTAGCCTAGTGAACGGATTCTCTTTTTCGATCCTCCCAGTCTCCCGTCTTCGGGCTGCCGGCGCTGCTACGCCAAGATGCAGATCTTATCGTCATGGGTTGCGGCAAAACGACATTCGTAGCTACGCACGTACTTGTACGCATGGGGCGAAATCGTGCAGAAAAGGCAACAGGTAACAGCGTAAATTGAGCTGAATAACGCCTTCGAGTCTCACGAATGAATGCCAGGGTGCGAACTGTTTCCTCTCTTGTCTCGCCCAGCTTATCGAGCAGGAAAGAAACGGCTTTGAAGAATTCTTCCGATTTATCGGAAGTTGATTCCAGTTTTCTGTACCATTTTCGGATGCCATCGAGAACTTCGCCTCTTGCTCTTTGCGGTAGGTAGAACGCGTAAGCTTCGCATGTCAAGCTTCGCAGTCAAGCACCTATGAAGTGGTACCGAACAACCAAGTCAGATTTTATATTTACACAAAACTTAATGCATGTTGCCTAATCTTGAATGATACACCGACTGAAGAAGATCGTTTTTGCCTTCGACGAGTTTTGACGTCCGGCAATGCGCGCAATGTCACAAAAGTCAAACACGGTAAAAGCTCTCAAAGACGAAGAGCGTCCGCCGCGGTCCGCATGCTGGCATAAAACGCTCACTACATTGTGACGGACGAACGATCAGTTGCCGGCTAATTTATGGGCGCAAAGATTTGGCACCTTTAACTGAGCGTTTACGATCCCCTCCGGTCATACCTGCGTATGCTGGCGATTTTCACGCAAACGCGTAGAAGGAACTGTAGTGCGCATTCCCAGAACGATCGTACGAGCAGCGGAATGTAGAACGCATCTCTCCCTCCGCTTACGAAATCGATTGAGAGTGAACGCATGGTATATGTAAACTGGTAGCGTAACTTCCATAGAAGCCCATGTATCAAGTAGTCGGCGACTCCTTGCCACCATCGCCATCTACGTATCGCGGGGACAACTAACAGCGAGCAAAAGATGAAAAATAAAATATGACGTCACAACCGGAAACGGTAGCGACGTCGCGCATTTGCACTACATGGCTCGAAATTGTATTTGCTCTTAATTGTTGATCTTTTACATGCTTTTGATAACTATGCGGTTTTATTGCGTCTTTATGACTCGTCAATAGAGCTTATGCAAAATCTGCTGCCATCTAGCGGCCGCTGTGCGCATTGCCGCCATGTTGAAGGCTAAGCGTGCTCCTCATGTGCACACACGGAACGCACGTATCGACGTGTGGCGGCTGATAGGAGCGGCAATGCCAACATATTTTCGTGTGCCGTGTTGCTGAGATTAAGGAAAATGGGATGCTGAAAAATGGTTTGCAGAAAACTAGCCTCCATGTGTTACTACATTTCCTTTCGGCCGACGAGAAGCGGCACATCGTTCCGTTGCTCCGTCTACTGCTTATGACTAACGCCGTGTTTACGTTCTCCGTTCTTAATAGATGTGGTATCACGTGACAGCATCGGCACTCATCGGAGAACACTCTTTCGTGTCATGCCGGAACGAGACAGTTTTCGTGCCGTGTACTTGCAGGCACCAGGGGCGTAGCCAAGGGGGGGGTTGGGGGGGTTCAACCCCCCCCCCCCCGAAATTTTTCAGTTTTGCTTGCGTATATGTACACGCACACATACAAACGCACGCACGAACATACATAAAGTATGGTTGAACCCCCCCCCCCCCCCGAAAAAAATTTCTGGCTACGCCCCTGGCAGGCACAAACAAACCGGCTTCGTGTACGAGCTCCAAAGCTACTCGCGCATGCCTGCGCAGTTGTTGACGCCATTACTTTGTTTATCACATTGCGATAACAGTTACATGTTAGGTAGCTCGTGCGCGTCATCTATTCTCAGCGAACGGACCGATTGTGCTGCAGCGTGTTGTTCGTAGTTTGTTTTCGATTGTGAAGTTTAACAAGGTAGCATTTGGTAGCCTTGCGCATTTAACATTTAACATTTAACATGGTAGCATTTAACAAGGTAGCCTTGCGCGCGTACTGCTTCCCTATGCGTATTTTTCAAGCACTTCATGTGCTATTACTGCCAAATTCAGAGGGGCGGCCCGGATGGCCTTAACCCCCCCCCCCTGCTTTCTTTTGTTATTTATACCCCAAGAAGAGCACATATCAGATTCTCCCAGCTAACGCTGATCCACCTTCGGAAAAATCCTGTATCCACCCCTGCGTGCTATGAAATGTCAACAGATGCTTGTGTGCGGCTCGAAACTGAAAAAAAATGCTGTTACCGCAGGTGTGTTACGTTCGACCGTGGCTGCGCTACCGTTGGTTACGCGCAGAGGTGGTTTCGCTAGAGTTCAGTCGGCGACGCAAAACTGCCTTGCTGCAACGGGTTGAAATTCTGAGGCGCCAGTAGGCCCCGGAAGCGACAATGAGAACGCCAATCTTCTTGGCGGATGGTATTGTTTACGAGTACATGTAGGAAGGATATTCAATAAAATACCAGCCAATCCGCGCCTACTTCTTGGAGCAACTAACGCTTTTCGTGTTTACTTTTCACGTGCGTGGGAAGGGGCCCTTTCTTACATTTTAACCGTGCGGTAGCTCTATGCAAAACACACATCGGTGACTACCGCAGCGAAATATTTCTTGTTTCAAAAATAACAAACAGGACAAGGTTTTATTTAAAATAAGATGCACAGTACATTAGGTCGACGTAGCTGTCCCTTATGAAATACATTTTGAAATGGAACAACAGCACTTTCTTACCGTCATCGCTGTGCCCAGCCACGTCACGCGCTAATGCCTCCTCCCAACCACCTTACACTACACGCATGATATTCCGCTAGCTTACAACGCTTCATTCGCTACACTGAAAAGAGATAAAATTTATAACCAAGCGCAAAGCTCCATTCTCCAGAACCGTAGGCTTACCTGTTACTCGGTGACAAACTTGTACCTTCTTCTCGTTGCAAGGCAGTTCTTCACACGTATTAATTGTCAACGTAAAAACTAGGAAATGCCGGTAACGTGTACAGGCTCGTCTGACGTTTTTATGCCCCAATTGCCAACTATCAAAGTGATACAAGCAAGAAGTTATAGCAGCGATAGCAATACGATTCGGACACAAGCCTCCAACATGGCGCCGAATCGATAGCTTCGTCAAACCTCTGACAGATGGCAGCAATTTTGCATAAGGTATATTGCGTGTGCGAGAGAAAAGGAAGATCCGCAAAAAAGATTGGGGAAGCAAGCTTGTTTTATTAGCCAAGTAGTGTACTTGCAATATACACCAAAATACTTTGCCGATGAAAAAATTATGATACAACAGCTTACGAGCACAATAAGCGCAGTACTTCGAATACTCACGTTGCCCAATCGAGGAAAACCACTGGAGCGAAACAGCAGCTTTGGGAGTATCACTTTGGCAACCTTAGAGTGCAGAGTTTCTTCGTTTAGCGTGCCGCATTCACCGTCACGAAAAGCGAGCGCACGCCGGCCGTGCGCTAGCGACAGCAGTCTGCAGTCACAGCAGCGGTTGTCTACACATTCTGAGAACTATTTCAGCTTCTCTGAAGTGTCGCGCCAGTAGACAAAAGATAAGCAAATACATCGTCAAAGGAAGCTACGCACTAAACCACCGCGCAAAAGTAAACGATGCCTCGTTGCAACGACAATGCCTCGGACTGAACACAAGCCCACATCTCACATAGCAGACTGCCTGCATACGCGACCCATTTTATGGCGCTTGACCAAAAAAAATGAGGCAATCAATTATTTAGGCATGGGTCAGATAAGCTGTAAAGTAAATTTCTAGTTTACTTTGACATATTTGAAATTAAGAGTATTGAAAAAAATTGGCCGCGTGTCTGCGTGCTTCGCTGCAAATGTCGTCGAAAGACGGTAGAGGAGGCGCTGCGTTAAAGTCACTGGAACCGGAAAAGTACCGCGACCGTCCTGCCCACCGCCATATTTGGTCTAGCGCGGCCGAAGCTGCGGCGGCGCGGTGTTGATTTCACGCGGAATAACGCATGTTTTACGGATGGCGTGCGCTTTTGCAGCCCCGAATGAAGCATACCGTTGTTCTGTAACTGATTAGGAAAGAAATAGCGGCAGTTTTCGCTTGCCTACACACGCACGCACGTGTACTAACGCGACAAAGAAATGCGAACTGCGCCGTTTCGAAACGGCCTCTCCTGGCCGTTTCGTTAATGGGACGTGTACCAACTTGGTATGGCATAACATGACTGTATGACGAATATAAACTACAGCTGGTAACATGAAAATAACGGCATGTACGCCATGTACGGCATGATTTACATGCCACGCTCATTGTGCGCTCGCGGCCGCTTCGCTAGCTTGATACACACGAAAATTGATATGGTGTGACAAGAGTG
This sequence comes from Rhipicephalus sanguineus, assembly GCF_013339695.2. NCBI lineage: Eukaryota > Metazoa > Arthropoda > Arachnida > Ixodida > Ixodidae > Rhipicephalus > Rhipicephalus sanguineus. Next base: position 147,534,133 of record NC_051184.2, read on the forward strand.
TATGACGAATATAAGTTACTGGCCATAACGTGCAAATCATGACAGGCATAAAATGTAAAACGTGATTTACATGAGATGGTCTCGGGGCGCTCGCGGTCGTTTAATGAAATGCATGTATACCAAAATTGATATAACGAGATATTTCTGTATGACGAACGTTGGTGGCAGGTGGTAACATGAAAATCATGACTTGCATGTCATGTACTGCATCACTTTCTTGCCACGGTCATGGTGCGCTCGCGGCCGGTTCGGTAGCTTGATATACACCAAAATTGGTATAGCGCGAGGTGACTGTATGATGAACATGAATGACAGGTGGTAACGTGAAAATCATGATATGCATGACATGTACGGCATGATTTACATTACACTGTCTTTGTGCGCTTCCGGCCGTTTTGTTAACTGGATGTATACCAAATTTGGTATGGCATGACATGGGTGCATGACGAACATACATTACAGGTCATATATTGTATATACCAGGTTCTTCATGCATGCATGCATGACAAATATGCGTTATATAATGAACTAGGTGTCATGGCATGAATTACTTCATCTGTCTCAAAGACAAACAAAGCGATATATGCAGCGATTTGCTGGCTGCTTCGCATTAGATTGATTCCCACAATGCGCCGGATTGACACAAAAGGCAAAATTATACAGTCACGTCAGGCGCTACTAATCTTGGTGCATGTCAATCCAGCGAACCTGCCGAGGGTGCACCATGGCATGTAAATCATGCCTTACATGACATGCGTGCCATTATTTTCATGTTACCACCTGGTATTTATGTTCGTCATACAGTCACGTCACGCAATACCGATTTTGATGCATATCAAGCCAGCGAACCGGCCTCGAGTGCGCCATGGGCTTCGCATGTAAATCATGCCTTACATGACATGTGTGCCATTATTTTCATGGTAAAGACTGTTATTTATGTTCGTTACACAGTCATGTCACGCAATGCCAATCAGTAGCAGTCAGTTTTCATGGCGCACTGATCGTTATATGGGAGCCCAAAGGCATCAATTTTACGCCAAATATAGTTAAGAGCTGCCCGGCAATGTTAGTGTGCATGAACCTTCTGGGGCAACCACGCGAAACAAGCTGCACTAGTGCAGCGGAGACGCAAACATTCCCCCAAACAACATTCGCGAATTCTCAATGAAACGCTTGCCTCACAAATGCGGGTATCAGTCGTGGGAACAAATTTTTCGCGCTGTATTCTGCGCAGCCACACAGCGCGTCGCTTGGCATCCTTTTTCCCGCTTGGGAATAGAAAAGAGAGCTTTGTCCGTTTCCCGCCGTTTGCTGCACCCAAAAGCGCAGCACCCAGGCCTTCTTCGATGCCTCGACAGGATTGCGATGAAGTGTCAAAACGATACGGGATGTCACAATGTTCCTGCTCGCTTTTCTGAGGCTATAAAAATAATTAAAAGCAATCGCCCTTCAAAGCACCGTGCGTCGGAGGCCGGGAGACGCTAGCGAGGCGAGCGAGCTGGACCCTTTATGTGGCGAAGCCGCCGAAAGGGCGCGGCGGCGAAGAGAAAGCGAACGCGGTACTTTTCCCGTTCCAGTGACTTTACGCTGCGTGAGATATGGACGCCATCTGGCAATACGTCGGGAAACAGCACCATATTGTCACGTGGTCGTGACGTCGACGAAGGCAGCAGTCAGCACGTCCGAGATGAAACTCTTTATTAGGCCGAACTTGTGGCCGGGAAAATGAAACTCCAGCTTACAGCAATAAACTGATAGCGGCGAACAGAGCGTCGACCGTCGATCAACTGACAAGCGATCAAGCGCGCCGGCTTTTATACAGGCGCTATCGAATTTTCCAGCAATATCGCTGGTGGCGGCGTTATCTCTAGACAAAACTGGAACATTCGCGTGCGGGGCGTAATCTTAACAAACCGATCTATTACAATCGCGACGCTTCTAGAACCCTACTTCGCGGACAGCGTCGAGCGTTGATAACCGTCCCTGCCGGTCAAACCCGAATACATCAAAACAAGACAAGAAGTGGGCGTGGCATTGCCCCCCTCTGAAAAAGCATCGTCCCGATGCTTATGAATGAACATAGAAGAGAGAAAAAAAAACAAGTGCATACACAAATAAATTACAATAACGAAGGAAAAAATAGAGTCCCCAGGCTCGCTAACGCGCAAAAAACGGCTTAAGGCGCACGACATGGACGACTTCAGGTCGCGCACGGCGCCGCTGAGAGTTCGTAATGCCGTCAGGGGCAACCTCATAGTCGAGTGCGCCGAGGCGTCGAAGTACCCTGTACGGTCCGAAGTATCGTCGAAGAAGCTTCTCACTAAGTCCTCGTCGGCGTATTGGCGTCCATACCCATACACGGTCACCGGGTTGGTATTCCATGTGGCGTCGTCGAAGGTTGTAGCGGCGGCTGTCAGTCGTCTGCTGGTTCTTTAACCGTAGGCGGGCGAGTTGTCGTGCTTCTTCGGCGCGCTGTAGGTAGGTGGTCACGTCGATGTTTTCCTCTTCGGTCACGTTTGGTAGCATAGCGTCGAGCGTCGTTGCCGGGCTCCGTCCGTAGACCAACTTGTATAGCGTCATCTGCGTCGTTTCCTGTACGGCCGTGTTGTACGCGAAGGTCACGTACGGAAGGATGGCGTCCCACGTCTTGTGTTCGACGTCGACGTACATGGCCAGCATGTCGGCGATGGTCTTTAGACGCTCGGTGAGGCCGGTGGTCTGTGGGTGGTACGCGGTGGTGCGGCGATGGCTTGTGTGGCTGTATTCCAAGATCGCCTGAGTTAGGTCAGCCGTGAACGCCGTACCTCTGTCGGTGATGAGAACCTCTGGGGCGCCGTGTCGAAGGACGATGCTCTCAACGAAGAACTTGGCTACCTCAGCGGCACTGCCTTTGGGCAGGGCTTTTGTTTCGGCGTAGCGGGTGAGGTAGTCGGTAGCCACGACGATCCATTTATTTCCGCAAGTCGACGTTGGGAACGGCCCCAGGAGGTCCATCCCGATCTGCTGGAATGGTCGCCGAGGAGGCTCGATCGGCTGAAGGAAGCCTGCTGGTCTTGTGTCTTCCGTCGCTGACAGTCTCGGCACGTCCTTACGTAGCGAGTGACGTCGGCGGCAAGGCGCGGCCAGTAGTACTTTTCGTGTACTCGTGCGAGCGTTCGGGAAAGTCCGAGGTGTCCAGCCGTCGGGTCGTCGTGCAGGGCATGCACAATTTCTGGTCCCAGTCCCGAAGGTACAACGATAAGGTAGCTGGCTCGGGCCGGAGAGAAGTTCTTCTTTACGAGGACGTTGTTTTTCAAAGAAAATGATGCCAATCCTCGCCTGAATACTTTTGGGACAACGATGGTCCTGCCCTCCAGGTATTCCACTAGACCCTTCAGTTCAGGGTCGGCTCGCTGTCGTTCGGCGAAGTCTTCGGTACTTATGGCTCCCAAGAACCTGTCATCATCCTGGTCGTCGGGCGTTGGTGGGTCGACGGGGGCACGAGACAAGCAGTCGGCGTCGGAGTGTTTCCTTCCGGACTTGTACACGACAGTAATGTCAAATTCTTGAAGTCTCAGGCTCCACCGTGCGAGGCGACCTGAAGGGTCCTTCAAGTTAGCTAGCCAACACAAGGCGTGATGGTCGCTCACAACTTTGAAGGGCCTGCCGTAGAGATAGGGGCGAAACTTTGACGTAGCCCAGATGATGGCGAGGCACTCCTTTTCTGTTGTGGAATAGTTGACCTCTGCTTTAGACAGCGACCGGCTAGCATAACTGATAACCCTTTCCAGTCCGCCCGCCCGCTGCACGAGGACGGCGCCGAGTCCTATGCTGCTTGCATCGGTGTGAATCTCCGTATCGGCGTATTCGTCGAAATGCGCAAGTATCGGAGGTGTCTGCAGGCGTCGTTTCAGTTCATGAAATGCTTCGACTTGCGCTGTTTGCCACCTGAATTCGACGTCGGTCTTCGTGAGCTGCGTTAGTGGCTCGGCGATCCGTGAAAAGTCTTTGACAAAGCGTCTGTAATAGGCGCACAAGCCGAGAAATCGGCGCACGGCTTTCTTGTCGGTGGGTGGCGGGAAAGCGGCGATGGCAGCTGTTTTCTGCGGGTCTGGGAGCACTCCAGTCTTGCTGATCACGTGACCCAGAAACAAGAGCTCCTCGTACGCGGAGCGGCACTTTTCTGGCTTCAGCGTGAGCCCGGAGTTCTTGATTGCTTGAAGTACGGATTGAAGTCGCTGGAGGTGTTCGTCGAAGTTCGAGGAATACACAACGACGTCGTCCAAGTAAACAAGGCAAGTCTGCCACTTCAAGCCAGCTAATACAGTATCCATGACTCGTTGGAAAGTCGCAGGTGCCGAGCAAAGACCGAAGGGCGTGACCTTGAACTCGAACAGGCCGTCCGGCGTTATAAAGGCGGTCTTTTCTCGGTCTCTCTCGTCGACTTCAATTTGCCAGTAGCCGGTCTTGAGGTCCATCGACGAAAAGTAATTGGCGTTGTGGAGTCGATCCAGGGTGTCATCTATCCGTGGGAGAGGGTATACGTCCTTCTTTGTGATTTTGTTCAGGCGACGATAATCGACGCAGAAACGTAGGGTCCCATCCTTCTTCTTCACTAACACCACGGGAGACGCCCACGGGCTGTTGGACGGCTGGATGATGTCGTCGCGTAGCATTTCATCGACTTGTTTCTTAACGGCCTCCCGTTCCCGCGTCGAAACCCGGTAGGGACTCTGACGGAGTGGTCGAGCATTTTCTTCTGTTATGATGCGGTGCTTAGCAAGGGGCGTTTGTCGGACCCGCGACGACGACGAGAAACAGTCCCTGTATTCCTGCAGAAGGCGTCGAAGCTGTTGCTATTGGCGAGCGGGGAGACTTGGGTTTACGTCGAAGGGTGGCTCAGGGATCGTCGTCGTAGCTTCGTCAGAATCTGAAAAGGCAAACGCATCGCTGACGGCCAAGATTTCTTCGATGTATGCAATCGTCGTGCCCCTGCTCAGGTGTCTGTATTCCTGGCTGAAATTCGTTAGCATCACGCTTCCTTTCCCTTCATACAGCCGAGCAATGCCTCTTGCGACGCAAATGTCACGGTCTAGCATCGAACCCTGATCGCTCTCGATGACACCTTCCATGCATTTAGCCGTTTCGGTGCCGACGGGAATTATGATGCTGGATCTAGGAGGAATGGTGACTTGATCCTCGAGCACGTTCAGGGCATGTTGACATGGGTTCGTATCCGGTGGTGTCGCTTTCTCCGACGATAGGGTTATCGACTTGGTTCTTAAGTCGATGACGGCGCCGTGGTCACTTAGGAAGTCCATTCCAAGTATCACATCCCTGGAGCAGTTTTGTAGGATTACAAAGCTCGCAGGATAAGTCCGATTGTTGATAGTGACTCTCGCCGTGCAGGCACCAATCGGCGTTATTAGATGGCCTCCAGCGGTACGGATCTCGGGGCCTTCCCAAGCAGTCCTAACTTTCTTCAACTTTGCTGCGAACGGCCCACTGATGACGGAATAGTCGGCTCCAGTATCGACGAGAGCGGTGACGTTGTGGCCGTCGATCAGAACGTCGAGGTCGCTAGTCCGCCGTCTTGCGTTGCGGTTACGTCGCGGCGTCGGGTCACGGCTACGTCGGTTTGCACCGCTGCTTCCGCGTTGCGTCGTCAGGTCTGCTTCCGGTCGCAAAGTTTCGTCTTCGGGACGTCGACGTCGTTCGGCGTGCGGCGGGGGCTCGGAACTTCGTCGCGGTGTCGTCGTCGACGGCGGAGGATCTTCAGCATTTCGTCGTTCAGCAACCGCACCTCCATCGGTTGCTGCCCTTAGTTTTCCGGATACGGGCTAGGCGACCGGCCCCGGTTAGGGCCAGTGTACTGCCGGCGGTGCGGTGACATGTAGCGGCCGGGCGACGGTGAGCGGGAAGGTCATCGTTCTTGCCACTGTGTGCCTGTGAGGTAGTCGTTGATATCGCGAGGCCGTTCGCCTGGCTGCGGGCGCGGCGCGTTGACGGGGAATCCGCGTAGCCCCATCTGACGGTACTGGCAGCGGCGGTATGTGTGGCCGGCCTCCCCGCAGTGGTAGCAGAGCGGGCGGTTGTCAGGGGCACGCCAGACATCGGTCTTCCTCGGGGTGTAGCGCTGGCCGACAGGTGGGCGGTAGGGCGTCGGTGGCGGCGGCGGCGTCTGGCCGACAGGTGGACGGTAGGGCGTCGCTGGCGGCGTCTGGCGACGGTACTGCGGCGGTGTGTCGTCTTGGCGTGGGAGTGGAGGAGGAGCATGACGGCGGGCTGCAGCAGCATAGCTCATAGCTTGCGGCTGCGGCTCTGCTAGCTGAGGCGCGCCGAGTGAATGCTGGATCTCCTGGCGCACGACGTCGGCGATGGAATCCCCTTGAGGTTGCGACGAAGGTAGAATTTTTCGCAGCTCCTCTTGCACGATTGCTCGAATCGTCTCACGCAGGTCGGCGGATCCTATTGCTTGAACGTCGGCGTAGCTTGTGGTCGAGAAGCTGCGGTTGTATTGCCGTGTTCGCATCTCAAGCGTTTTCTCGATTGTTGTTGCTTCGGTGACAAATTCTTCGACGGTATTCGGTGGATTCCTCATAAGTCCAGCGAAGAGCTGTTCCTTTACTCCTCGCATGAGGAAGCGGACTTTCTTGTCCTCGGGCATGGCAGGGTCAGCGTGGCGAAATAGCCGGGTCATTTCCTCTGCAAAGATGGCCACGCTTTCATTTGGCAGTTGGACCCGCGTCTCTAGCAAGGCTGCGGTCCTTTCTTTTCTGATGACGCTTGCAAACGTCTGCAGGAAAGCGCTGCGAAAGGCGTCCCAAGTTCGAAGAGTGGACTCCCGATTCTCGAACCAGGTCCTTCCTGCGTCTTCAAGGTAAAAGTAAACGTGGCGCAACTTGTCCTCGGGGTCCCAGGTGTTGAATGTTGAGACCCTTTCGAAAGTCTCGAGCCAGGTTTCCGGGTCTTGGAATGACGACCCGCGGAAGGTTGGCGGCTCCTTGGGCTGCCGGAGTAAGATCGGCGCAGGCTACACGGGGTCGGTCATCGTCGCTGCGGTCGGTGTTGGGACCTGGGGCTGCCTGGTTTGTTCGGGAAGGAGCCCGTACTCTGGCTGCAGTCCCTTCTGCCTGCGGCTTGTTCGACGATCCCGGTTTTCTTTGCCGTCGTCCTCCTCGCGGCTTGGGCTTGGGTCAGCGCTTCGCGGGGGCGTCCGGATCATGGAAGAAGCAGCACCTCCACCAGATGTCACGTGGTCGTGACGTCGACGAAGGCAGCAGTCAGCACGTCCGAGATGAAACTCTTTATTAGGCCGAACTTGTGGCCGGGAAAATGAAACTCCAGCTTACAGCAATAAACTGATAGCGGCGAACAGAGCGTCGACCGTCGATCAACTGACAAGCGATCAAGCGCGCCGGCTTTTATACAGGCGCTATCGAACTTTCCAGCAATATCGCTGGTGGCGGCGTTATCTCTAGACAAAACTGGAACATTCGCGTGCGGGGCGTAATCTTAACAAACCGATCTACTACAATCGCGACGCTTCTAGAACCCTACTTCGCGGACAGCGTCGAGCGTTGATAACCGTCCCTGCCGGTCAAACCCGAATACATCAAAACAAGACAAGAAGTGGGCGTGGCAATATCTTCGGCAGGGGATTTTTTCGTGCATAGCGTCGCATTATCAACGCAGCCTAAGAAACACTAGGGTCTCTAGAATTACGTATCTATGTATTTTCTAGTAACGGAACACACCACCTAATGCTTACGTATTGATGCTGCGCCTCAGATATGCGTAATATATTGACAATGTTCACAAGTATGAACGCACCTACCAGTTCAAGATGGCTGGGCGTTCAGCAAGTGCTTAAACTTTGGCCGGGCGGCTGAATCGTGTGACAGAAAGACCGATGGACAGACGGACGAAAATTTCTGCGTTGAAGTATCCCAAGAAAGACTGTCGACTTTGAAACACGCATCTCCACGAAGTGAATCATGACAAGTGGGCGAAGTTCTGGGTATCGTTTGGATGAGTAAGGGTGCGTTATCCGAGCGTTGCCCCGTATAAAGTGACATTTATATGCCGACGACTGTGTGCTTTACAGAGAAATACGTACTGATGATGATAGGAACATCTTGCAGACAGACTTAAATAACATTGGGAATTGGTGCGATAAATGGCTTATGAAATTAAATCCCAACAAATGCAAGCTAATGACGGTCTCCCGCCAGTTTAATAATTCCTTAACATACAAACTGGGTGATGTTTATCTTGACCATGTGTCGTCATACCGGTACTTAGGCGTTACCATTTTACCTTTCAATGTAACATGGAATGCCCATATTAACGTCATCACGAACAATGCTAACCGTACATTGGGATACATGCGTCGAAATTTTAGCAACGCCCCACTTTCCTTGAAGATGCTTCCTTATAAAACCCTTCTGCGCTCGAAATTGGAGTACGCTGCTGCAATCTGGAACTCTCACCACGAAAACTTGATTAGGCACCTTGAGCTAATTCAAAATTACGCTGCACGTTTTATTCTATCGGATTATCACCGTACATCAGCAATGAAGCGCCATTTGTCACTGCATCCTTTATCACTGCGTCGCAAGTACTTCCGCCTTTGCCTTTTCCATAAGACCTACCATCATCCATCACTGCGCAGTGAGCTCATGACGCCTCCCACATTTCATTCCTCTCGGATTGACCACAAACACAAGGTTAAAGGTACCTTCTGCTACGCAAACACATTTTCTTGCTCCTTCATACCGGTCACATCAAACGATTGGAATCAGCTACCAGGTGACATCGTTTCCATCTCTGATCACTCCCTCTTTCGTCATTCTTTATCAGCTCACCTACTTCGCGATAGCTCTCCTTAGTCATCCGATCTATTCCCCCTCCCTACGAATTTCTGTCTTCACGTGTCAAGATGCCGGCGTTTTACAGTAGATTCTAGATTTATTATGTGTGTTTCATTTCTCTTACTTTTACATTTTCTTGTTAGTACTGTATAATTTTACCGCATTCACTATTTGCTTTTTGTGATTTCCCTATTTTTACGTTTCACTTTTGTTGCGTTTCATTGAGTAGAGATGTTATTTGCTTTAGTCTTGTTCATGCATAAAATAGCACGTTTTATTTCATTGTTTTGTATTTTTCATGTTGTAAGCCACTCCCCTCTTTAAAGCTTCGGCGATTGAAGGCAACAAAATACATAAAATAAATAAATAAATAAATTGAGTGACATAAAGTGACATAAAGAGTCGACGACAGAGGTCCATAATGTCTACGTTGAAGTCGCTGACTAGTATAAAGGGTTTGTGGTTGTAGATGTTTTATATTGTTTTGTCACCATTATGATTCATGTTCGTCTATTTAAACCTTTTTTTATTCACATGCACACATATACTTAATGCAAATTGAGTGACATAAAGAGTCGACGACCAAGCTAGGTCATAAGGTCCATAATGTCTACGTTGAAGTCGCCGACTAGTATGAAGGGTTTGTGCTTGTAAGTGTTTTATACTGTTCTGTCACAATTACGATTCATGTTAGTCTATTGTACACTTGCTTTATTCACATACACACATATATGTAATTTAAATGGAGTGACAAAGTGACATAAAGAGTCGACGACAAAGCTAGGTCTTAAGGTCCATAATGTGTACGTAGAAGTCGCCGACTAGTATAAAGGGTTTGTGCTTGTAGGTGTTTTATATTGTTCGTCGCAATTATGACTGATATTAGTCTATTGTTAAACCTGATGTTTCGATTTTACATGGTGCTGTGCCGGGATCACGGACAACAACGCACAACGGACAAGCCTCGACCATAAGGTGCTTCGCCGCTAAAAAATTCCCTTGAGTTTTAGATGCGAAGCATCTTATGGCGGAGTTCAATCCGGTGGTAGTGTGCGGCGTGACCACCCTTTACTGCGCATGCGCAAACCCTCACCACACACCTCCTCTCCACTTCCCCCTCTCGCGCGCCTCAACCTCTCCTGCGCAACACCGCGATGAGCGCCAGCATATGCGCGTCCCCTCCCCCTCTCTCTCTCCTCTCCTACGCTCCCACACGACGCGCGTAGCGTTCCTCTTCGCGTTCCACGACGCGAGGTCGGTAGCAACGTTTCTAGAACCAGGTCAGTTTCGCAGCTCCCCATGACGCTTGCTCTCCGAAGTGGACGCGACGGCCGACGCTAGAACTAGCGGCGCTGCAGTTCCATCTTGCATCATGCCTCACGCGTCGTCTGCTACAACACCCATGTGACCTATCGTCGCTGTAGCTTTCGGCGGCCGTGACAGCCGAGATTCCGAGATTTAAACTTTTTCAATAACCTCAACTGTTTTAAAAAGCGATTATTTCACACGCTAAGCTCCAAGAACATGAAAACATAATCAAACGTGACCTGTAATAATGGTACAATCTCACATGCCTAGCTGTCCTCTCGCACAAATATTCCATTGCCTTCAACCTGTGTTTAGCCGCCACGGTGAAACAGTGGTTACTGTGCTTGGCTGCTCACCCGAAAGTTGCGGGATCAATCACGACTACGGAGGTCGCATTTTTTTCCGTGGAGGCGAAAACGACACTGGCTCATGTACTTAGACATGTCATACTAAGCAAGTCGTAAAACACAGGACCGTTGTTAATTTTCGGGCGAATTAAGCCTAATTTCTTGAGAAAGGCGTACAACGCGAACTATGGTTGATCAAGGTACCTGATTTTATTCCCTGAGCTCGGTTAGGCGACTTATAGCGAAGTTGGTCTTCACGATTCTGGTGGGATTGGCGTTCAGAAGATATTTCTTGCAAGTCCTTGCCCTGATTCGGAGAAGTGATGACCAGTGTTCGTTTCCGAGCCGCTCGTGCATTACGCGCATCAAGATGACATTCAGCTTTGTCACTTTTACACGTGCTAAATCGAAAGAACTGCTTCCCAAGCGATCACCGTTCGCAAACAATCACGCACGGAGTACGGAGCAGGCTAGCACAGAGGAACGCGCAACGCGTCGCCAGCGGCTGCTCCTCGCGCGTCTGAGATCGTTGCGGCAGGTGTGTCGCCTCCGCGATTAGCTTCACCACAGCGCCATTGAGAGCAAAGCTGGTTGCCGTATCCGATCTCGGGGGCCACGGCAAGTGAAGCAAAATGGAGCAGCAGCGCCATAAGTTCACGCGTCGGCCGCCTGTGCCGGCACGCGAGCGGAGCTGCGAAACTGACCTGATTCTAGAAACGTTGGTCGGTAGTATGCCCAACGAACGCCAACGGAACGCGATCGTGCAAGTGCTCCGGCTTCGCATCGCCTCATGGTCCTCTTTAGAGGGCAATGGTGTAATTTTGGGTTTTCGTTATTTGTCCCCTCCTCACCCAGTCGCGCTTCAATCGTGCGGTGGGCGTTGATGTCTGTGGCAATAGGTTTTCGACCACTTTTCGTTACAAGATTCGCGACCGAGATAATTAGACCTTGGTGAAAGTGCGTCCACTTGGCTTCACCGTCGTTTTGCAGCCAAGCTGACCGCGTCACGCGCTCGTCAAAAACGCGAGAGCTATGCCTTTCCCTGCACTGTCTCGGTCCGCGCGGCTGAGCGTAAGCGATGCTCAGCTAAAGGTGTCTATTATCATCACGTGCGCGTGGTGGTGTTGGTTGCGGCGGTACGTAATAAGGGATGGCTATAGAGCACGTTCCGGGTTAATACACGAGGGTCTTGAGCAGTGGTCACATTGGGAACCAAGTCGCGAATGACAAAAATTGCAGCCTTTACGCCGCTCTTATGCAAATAAGTACTACATTATTAATAATAATTGTTGGCGTTTCTTGGGAACATAATAATTTAGCAAGGGTGGACCTTTGGCCTTGTTTGTGCGTCATATGCATAACGTTAAGCGCAGTACTGAATTGACGAGGACGGGACAGGGAGTGACACACACACACAAGCGCAAACTTTCAACAATGATTTATTGTGAGCCGGATCACTGCATAAATACATGAAAATTGCGAACATCAGGCATGCGCGAATGTGGAGGATCTCTGAATGACAATTCTTTTCTGGACAATGACAATGAAGGTGCGCTGACACAATCTTGGCCTAACTCGTGTATGGTGGCTGATTCAACTATCAACCGCGTGGTTTCGTCTTTGTGCATGCGTACGACAGAACACTCGTGAAAAACAGGCGAACACCCTTTCGGAGCTACCCCAGGAGCTCCAAAAGCGTGTTCCCCCTTTCGTGTGGGAAATTCTACGTGGGGCAGACGGGGCGCTGCCTTAACGACAGGCTTGGAGAACACGACAGCAATGTATAGAAGGGTGGTGATGGGTTGTTGTCCGCGCATTGCAGCACGTGTGGGTGTCCGCCTGTTTCTCATGAGTGCTCTGTCGTACGCATGCACAAAGATGAAACCACGCGGTTCATAGTTGAATCAGCCACCATACACGAGTTAGGCCAAGATTGTGTCAGCGCACCTTCATTATCATTGTCAAGAAAAGAATTGTCATTCCTAGATCCTCCACATTTGCGCACGCCTGATGTCCACAATTTTCATGTATTTATGCAATGATCCGGCTCACAATAAATCATTGTTGAAAGTTAGCGCTAATGTGTGTGCCACTTCCTGTCTCGTCCTCGTCAATTCAGTACTGCGCTTAACGTTATACATAAACGTGATAATGTTCTGGCTTTGGCTTCATGATAATGGCATAGCTTGAGTATTCATTACCCACCCTATGTCACAGCCATGCAGCACATATTGGCCCTGGCTTCCCATGCTTTCTTATTGTCGTGGCCACAGAGCGGCATTGCCATGAGTAAGTGGTGCAGTTTATTGCTTCTTCTTTCTTTCAATGCGCACTTCATCATTTGAGCAACGAAGATTGCTGTGTGCAAGCGGTGACTTAAAAGGATGCTGAAGTGGTTTTACAATTCGGTAACACTTTGTTGTTAACAAGGACCAACATTATTGTCGACGATGGCGTAATTTTTTTCCCTGTTGTGGCAGCAGGAGCTTTAAAATACGCGAAAGTTCGTTTTGCTCCCCCCAAGCAAGCGCGCCGAAAGTGTGGGCGTGGAAATGAACTAGCCGGAACTATGTCATAGTCGGTAGTTTTGGCCACGTTTGTAGAATAACAGGTGGCACGACCACTGACCTCCATTAAAAAGGCTGGACGGCGCATCCCCGCTCTGCGAGGCGGGCGCTTGTGAAGCCACCGGAAGGTGCCCTGTTTGTCCCGGAAGCCGGCGTCTTCTGTGCGTCTCAGTCGCGCAATTCAAATATTCTCGGGTAGCAGCTGTTGTTATGATCCTTATTATTTTTTATTTTTTCAAACTCTGCGATTACGCCTCACTTTAGACGCCGACGAACGCTACACGAAAGATGACAGACGCCGTGCCGACACCGTCCGAATACGGCGGAGTGCTGCAACGTACAAAATGCGCAAAAAGTAATGCAACTTTGAGGTACTTACGCGTGAAATGTCTTCCCTGACGACTTTTCCGGTCGATTCGTACAGTTTACTGCGCTACAGGCAGGTATCTTTTTTAAAAAAGAAGAGAAAAGCTCTCTTCCGGGACAAAAACGGCGGCTTCCGGTGGCTTCACACTCGCGTGCTCGATGCGCCATCCAGCTCCTCCTAGTGGAGATCAGTGGGCCCGACGCGCCGCTCCGCCAGTGCACCGCGCGTGTCACGGAGGTGCTCGAGTTGCCGCCGCTTTTCCGCAAGGTGGCAGCAGGTGTACTATGGGCCGATATCTCCGTTCCGCGAATTTGAAAGAATGTGGCCAGCGTGCGTCGCGAGCATTTAAACTGCAATTTACATCTTTAAGTTTTGAGAAAGAGATCCGCGGTGTATTTATTACACCAGAGAGGCCTTGAGCAACACTGAAGATTTGCCGTCGCTTAGAAAAGAAGCGCCACTAATGAAAGCATGCAAAGCAACCAGCGTCGCAATGTCGCAATCAGCCTTCGAGTCATGATAACGGCCGGAATCACGGTGGTCGTGATTAGGTGATCCCACGGCTTGAGATCCGCTCTGATGCGTCGAGTTTGTTGCGCTCTGTCAAACCAACGCGCGTGACCGCATCGGTGTTTCCGCTCACTTTGCAAGCTGGAACCATGGCTGAAACCAGGGTGGCTCGATCTATGCCGCTGATGCGCTCGCGGCGCTCGATGGGCCACCTGTTTTATTCTACCACCGTGGTTTTGGCGGAGCCGTGGCCTCCGTGACTACTTCTGGCTGCGCGCGTTGGTGGAACTGATCGCGAAGGCCATGCTTTTACAGAGCTGATGGCGCCGATGACGCGGCACACCGAAGTTGATGTCACCGCCTTCGCTCAGCAATTCAAAAAGCCCTGCGGCTGCAGCCGCTCTTTTTTTTTGCCAAGAAATGCCATTTGCGTTCATTTCTGTGAACTCTTACATTGGTTTTCGAATTCAGCAAGGATCAAACTATGATTACACATTCCAAAGTCATTTTTTTTAAGTGCTTCAGCTTCCCTTTAAAGAAGCATTTGTGACCGGCAGCGTCGCAGCAGCACTGCTCAAATCGTAAATTCCCACACTATATGGGAACCACACACGCTGGCTATACCCAGAGATGGCGCCACGTGCTGCGCAGTGTCGGTGCGCGTGGCCCACCTGCACGGTTTAAAAGGGGCAAGATTGAAAGTTGGGCGAGTTGGTCCGGATACGTTGCTTGACAGTGCGCAGAAAAGACGGTCACACAAGAGAAAGGCTTTTGAGCTACTCGCTACGGCTGTCGTCTCGTCCGATTCCCTAGATTTGCGCGTAGGCCTAAAACGCAGTCCGAATGTTTTTGGTGACAAGCGACGATTGCTACACAGTGCCTCTTTGACCTTGTCATACGCTTCAGCGTCCTTTCTGCTGAGTCTAGCTATTACATCGGCGGCCTCGCGCGGAACAAGTGTTAGCAATTCTCGTGGCCAACTTTCGAGGGGGAATCCGGCATACTCGTATGCCCGCTCAAAATTGACAAGAAAAAGTGGGATGTCCGTGCCAATTTCGAACGGCTGCAAAAGGTATTTCGTCTTTACTGAGCCCCTCCTACGTTCTTCCGCGGCCCTTTTTTCGTTTTCCTCGGCCTCTTTTTGCAATTTTTCAACTTCTTCCCAGCACTCCTCAATTTCATCATCCTCTGCACCGCATTCCTGAATTGCCTTAATCAGCGGCGGCTTTCTATGATTTTTCCCTGCCTCAATTCCCAGAGCTTCACAAAGTAACGAGAGGTCTGATTTCTTTAGCTTGGTCACCAAATCCATGGTTTTCACGAGTGAGGACTTTCTTACAAGCCGAGACGTTCGGAAGCGAACAAGCGAAGCCTATACGCACGGAAACATGACTGCGGGTTTAGAAACCACAAAAGCTAAAACCTGGCAAATCTCAATGAAAGTCAAGCACTCACCATCGCTGAAGCCCGAGTCAAGCATGGGACATCCCGTCGCTGACAACCAGTTGATGTGATTAGGGGTCTGCCCATAGGACCGGGGAGCAGCCAGGCCTCAGGGAGAACTCGAGTTCAGGAGCCGGAGCTGATAACAGGAACGTTTATTTTACATGACGATTTGGTAGCGTGTTGTAGCGTCGTCTAGCGACGCTGCGTCGCGTCGACGTAGCCTCGACGTGGCCTGTCGAAGCCTCGTGGTAGCTCGTGGACGCCTGCTTGGAGCGTCCAGACGCTCGCGTTATAAAGCCTGGACCTTCCCATGATTCCCTGCTGGAGAAAACAATGAAGTCTGGGACAGTCCAATCAAACACGTTGCCTTCATCTCCGCCCACTAAACGAAAAGTAAGCAAAGCCTCCTTCGCACTCCGGGAAAGAGAAGCGGTGCACCTGAACGACGGACGGTCCCGGGAGGCGAACAAGACACAATACTCACAAAAAGGGGATGCACATTTCTGAAAATTGGCCGTGACGTCAGGTGTGCTGTCAGGAGCAGTCGTTCCTTGCCTCGGTAGCGCCGTCGGCGCAGCGGACGGCCAGCTCCTATAGTCGGGTCACCAAGCCACAAAGGACCATACACACAATCAACGGATTACTGCAGCACACATTCCCGAAGACTGGCCGTGATGTCAGGTGTGTTGACAGTTGCAAGTCCCTCCTTGCCTCGGTCGCCGGCGTAGGTGACGGCCAGCTGCCGGCCGGGTCACAAAGTCGCAGATACAGCATAGTATGGGACAGGTGCCCGATGAAGAATCTCCGGCGCTTGGCTAACTGTTCGGTGCATCTCGCAGAAGCCTGAACATAGCAGTGCACAAGCGACTGCCTCCTCCGAGCAACCTGGACTTCAAATAGTTCATCTTCAGGCCATAAAGGTGTCAAAGTCAGCCAAACGTGTCCAAGGCGATTGAAGAGGGAACTGACAGCCTTGAAGGGTTCAGGACACATGTGCAGTGTTGTAGCCGCATCTGGTGCGTTCCAGGGAACGTTGAGGTCGAAGAATGCAGGGCCGATGCCGGCATACCATTCCGACGATTCAGCGGCGCCAAGCCGTGAAGTCCGATCATAACAGCCCCTTGCTCTGCTATATACTGTACATGGCTATGCTATGGTTTCCCTCCTCCGCACCCTATCATCAGTCCTCCTCACCCTCACTTCCCTTTCGCATCCCCTTGCTAAGTTATACTACAGAAGGCTATGGAATACTTTACCCTCTGCCCTCCTCCTCACCCTCACTTCCCTTTCCCATCCCCTTGCTAAAATATACTACAAAAGGCTATGCAATGCTTTACCCTCTCCCCTCCTCCTCACCCTTACTTCCCTTTCGCATCCCCTTGCTAAGTTATACCACAGAAGGCTATGGAATACTTTACCCTCTCCCCTCCTCCTCACCCTCACTTCCCTTTCCCATCCCCTTGCTAAGTTATACTACAGAAGGCTATGGAATACTTTACCCTCTCCCCTCCTCCTCACCCTCACTTCCCTTTCCCATCCCCTTGCTAAAATATACTACAAAAGGCTATGCAATGCTTTACCCTCTCCCCTCCTCCTCACCCTCACTTCCCTTTCGCATCCCCTTGCTAAGTTATACTACAGAAGGCTATGGAATACTTTACCCTCTCCCCTCCTCCTCACCCTCACTTCCCTTTCCCATTCCCTTGCTAAACTATAGTACAGAAGGCTATGCAATGCTTTACCCTCTCCCCTCAACCTCACCCTCACTTCCCTTTCCCATCCTCTTGCTAAAATATACTACAAAAGGCTATGCAATGCTTTACCCTCTCCCCTCCTCCTCACCCTTACTTCCCTTTCCCATCCCCTTGCTAAACTATACTACAGAAGGCTATGCATTGCTTTACCCTCTCCCCTCCTCCTCGCCCTCACTTCCCTTTCCCATCCTCTTGCTAAAATATACTACAAAAGGCTATGCAATGCTTTACCCTCTCCCCTCCTCCTCACCCTCACTTCCCTTTCGCATCCCCTTGCTAAACTATAGTACAGAAGGCTATGCAATGCTTTACCCTCTCCCCTCAACCTCACCCTCACTTCCCTTTCCCATCCTCTTGCTAAAATATACTACAAAAGGCTATGGAATACTTTACCCTCTCCCCTCCTCCTCACCCTCACTTCCCTTTCCCATCCCCTTGCTAAAATATACTACAAAAGGCTAAGCAATGCTTTACCCTCTCCCCTCCTCCTCACCCTCACTTCCCTTTCGCATCCCCTTGCTAAACTATAGTACAGAAGGCTATGCAATGCTTTACCCTCTCCCCTCAACCTCACCCTCACTTCCCTTTCCCATCCTCTTGCTAAAATATACTACAAAAGGCTATGGAATACTTTACCCTCTCCCCTCCTCCTCACCCTCACTTCCCTTTCGCATCCCCTTGCTAAACTATAGTACAGAAGGCTATGCAATGCTTTACCCTCTCCCCTCAACCTCACCCTCACTTCCCTTTCCCATCCTCTTGCTAAAATATACTACAAAAGGCTATGGAATACTTTACCCTCTCCCCTCCTCCTCACCCTCACTTCCCTTTCCCATCCCCTTGCTAAAATATACTACAAAAGGCTATGTAATGCTTTACCCTCTCCCTCCTCCTCACCCTTACTTCCCTTTCCCGTCCCCTTGCTAAACTATACTACAGAAGGCTATGCAATGCTTTACCCTCTCCCCTCCTCCTCACCCTTACTTCCCTTTCGCATCCCCTTGCTAAACTATAGTACAGAAGGCTATGCAATGCTTTACCCTCTCCCCTCCTCCTCACCCTCACTTCCCTTTCCCATCTCCTTGCTAAAATATACTACAAAAGGCTATGCAATGCTTTACCCTCTCCCCTCCTCCTCACCCTCACTTCCCTTTCCCATCCCCTTGCTAAAATATACTACAAAAGGCTATGCAATGCTTTACCCTCTCCCCTCCTCCTCACGCTCACTTCCCTTTCGCATCCCCTTGCTAAGTTATACTACAGAAGGCTATGCAATGCTTTACCCTCTCCCCTCCTCCTCAACCTCACTTCCCTTTCCCATCCCCTTGCTAAAATATACTACAAAAGGCTATGCAATGCTCTACCCTCTCCCCTCCTCCTCACCCTTACTTCCCTTTCCCATCCCCTTGCTAAAATATACTACAAAAGGCTATGCAATGCTTTACCCTCTCCCTTCCTCCTCACCCTTACTTCCCTTTCCCATCCCCTTGCTAAAATATACTACAAAAGGCTATGCAATGCTTTACCCTCTCCCCTCCTCCTCACCCTTACTTCCCTTTCCCATCCCCTCGCTAAAATATACTACAAAAGGCTATGCAATGCTTTACCCTCTCCCCTCCTCCTCACCCTTACTTCCCTTTCCCATCCTCTTGCTAAAATATACTACAGAAGGCTATGCAATGCTTTACCCTCTCCCCTCCTCCTCACCCTTACTTCCCTTTCCCATCCCCTTGCTAAAATATACTACAGAAGGCTATGCAATGCTTTACCCTCTCCCCTCCTCCTCACCCTTACTTCCCTTTCCCATCCCCTTGCTAAAATATACTACAAAAGGCTATGCAATGCTTTACCCTCTCCCCTCCTCCTCACCCTCACTTCCCTTTCCCATCCCCTTGCTAAAATATACTACAAAAGGCTATGCAATGCTTTACCCTCTCCCCTCCTCCTCACCCTTACTTCCCTTTCCCATCCCCTTGCTAAAATATACTACAAAAGGCTATGCAATGCTTTACCCTCTCCCCTCCTCCTCACCCTTACTTCCCTTTCCCATCCCCTTGCTAAACTATACTACAGAAGGCTATGCAATGCTTTACCCTCTCCCCTCCTCCTCACCCTCACTTCCCTTTCGCATCCCCTTGCTAAGTTATACTACAGAAGGCTATGGAATACTTTACCCTCTCCCCTCCTCCTCACCCTCACGTCCCTTTCCCATCTCCTTGCTAAAATATACTACAAAAGGCTATGCAATGCTTTACCCTCTCCCCTCCTCCTCACCCTCACTTCCCTTTCGCATCCCCTTGCTAAACTATTGTACAGAAGGCTATGCAATGCTTTACCCTCTCCCCTCAACCTCACCCTCACTTCCCTTTCCCATCCTCTTGCTAAAATATACTACAAAAGGCTATGCAATGCTTTACCCTCTCCTCTCCTGCTCACCCTTACTTCCCTTTCCCATCCCCTTGCTAAACTATACTACAGAAGGCTATGCAGTGCTTTACCCTCTCCCCTCCTCCTCGCCCTCACTTCCCTTTCCCATCCCCTTACTAAACTATACTATAGAAGGCTACGCAATGCTTTACCCTCTCCCCTCCTCTTCACCCTCACTTTCATTTTCTATTCCTTTGCTATGGAGCTACTCCATGTTTGTAAACAGCGGTAGGCGCCGTCGATATATATAGGGCCCTTGGAGCGACGTCACGGCACGTAGGCTCCGACCAGCCGGCCCAGCTCGAAGCTCGCTGCCGCCCTCTGTGATCGCGTGATAACTGGTGCAGCAGGTTTAAAAGCTGCCTCCTAGCACCGCGCGTCGGGGCGCCTCTCACATGTTTACAAGCGGCGGCCGCAACAGAAGTTCCAGTGGCTGTAAGAGGGACTCTGAAATGAACATATTGTTACGCGTATAGCTGCAGTATTTACAATATAATTACAACACGTAAGGGGTGTAGCATAGACGCACTATGACAAGTAATCCATCGATCCAAGCTCGCAGCCAGAGCAAGACCAGGGAGCCAGGGCTGAAACGCACGTTCCGGTGATGGCTGTCGTACAGGTGCTTTTGGTCGGCCTGAGACGCCAGGAGCCGATCACGGGCAACGCGACGTTCCGTCGCCGCGCGAGCGATGGCGTCGTGAGCGTAGAATGTGGTTGAGTTTGCATCTGCAGGAAGTAGTGAGTCGAGAGGCAAGAGCGGGTCACGGCCATACAGCAGATAGAACGGGGAATTAGCAGTAACGTCGTGACGCGACGAATTATAGGCAGACGTCACGAACGGTAAGGTGCAGTCCCAATCTCGGTGATCCTCAGACACGTACATGGATAACATGTCCGTGAGTGTACGGTTCAAGCGCTCTGTAAATCCGTTTGTCTGAGGATGGTAAGCGGTGCTGAACTTGTGGGACGTTGCACAAGAGCGGAGCAGGTCATCGACAACTTTGGAAAGGAAACAGCGACCTCTATCAGTCAGCAGCTGACGAGGAGCACCATGGTGTAAGATGACTTGATGGAGGAGGAAGTCAGCGACATCGGTTGCACAGCTGGTAGGGAGGGCTCGCGTGATGGCATAACGTGTGGCATAATCAGTCGCTACGGCCACCCACTTGTTACCCGCGGATGACGTCGGGAAAGGGCCAAGGAGGTCCAGGCCGACACGGAAGAATGGTTCCCTGGGGACAGCTATAGGCCGAAGGTAACCAGCGGGTGGGAGAGGAGGATTTTTGCGGCGTTGGCAGAGCTCGCAGGAGGCGACGTAGCGCCGAACAGAGCGGTATAGGCCAGGCCAGAAGAGACGTCTGCGCACGCGATCGTAAGTTCGGTAAACACCCAAATGTCCAGCGGTGGGAGCATCGTGCAATTGCGAGAGAATAGATGGTCGCAGATGCTGAGGAACAACGATATGCAGTTCAGCACCGTGTGGTGTCATATTGTGTCGATATAGGGTACCGTCCTGCAGAACAAACATACGGAGGGGGCCGTTCCGTTGTTCTGAGGTGAGGCGTTGTATAAAAGATCGCAAATACGGGTCACGACGCTGCTCGTCGGTGACGTGTAGGAAGTCGCTGAGCAACAAAACAGAGGCATCCGAATCAGTTTCGGTGGTGTCAGGTGGGTCGATGGGATAACGGGACAGGCAGTCGGCGTCCTTGTGTAGCCGTCCAGATTTGTATGAGACAAAAAGTATTAATTCTTGGAGGTGTAAATCCCAGCGACCGAGACGTCACATAGGTTCTTTGAGTGAGGAGAGCCATGATGGTCTGTTACCACGGTGAACTGTCGTCCGAACAAGTATGGGCGAAACTTGGCAATGGCCCAAGCAAGGGCGAGGCATTCACGTTCAGTGATCGAGTAATTGCGCTCTGGGGGTGATAGAAGGCGGCTAGCGTAAGCGATTACACGATTCATCTCCCGCTGTCGTTGGGACAAAATAGCACCAATGCCATGGCCACTTGCATCCGTAGGAACTTCAGTGTAAACAGACGGATCAAAATGACCCAGAACGGGCGGATTTACAAGGCGACTCGTAAGCGTTGAAAATGTCTGAGCTTGCTCTGGTCCCCAACTGAATGGGCTGTCCTTTCTGAGAAGATTGGTGAGAGGACGAGCGATGTCGGCGAAGTTCTCAATAAATCGTCTGAAGTAGGAACACAGCCCCAGGAAACTTCGGATATCAGCAGAGGTACGAGGAGGTGGAAACTCTCGGACTGCGCGCCCTTTGTCGGGATCAGGTTGTATGCCAGCAGCGTCCACCAGGTGACCGAGGACTCGTAATTGACGACAGTCGAAATGACATTTCGCAGAATTGAGCTGCAGGCCCGCTCGTCGGAAGACGCCAAGGATGGCCGAGAGCCGGTGGAGATGGCTGTCAAACGTCGGTGAAAAAACAATAACGTAATCAAGGTAACATAGGCACGTGGACCATTTAAAACCACGTAGAAGACACGCAGAACCACCATCATGCGTTGGAATGTGGCTGGTGCATTACATAGTCGAAAAGGCATCACTTTGAATTGGTAGAGACCATCTGGGGTGACGAAGGCCGTCTTCTTGCGATCTCTGTCATCAACTGCGATTTGCCAGTAGCCAGAACGTAAATCGATCGAAGAGAAATAACTGGCACCATGTAAGCAGTCCAGTGCGTCATCAATACGCGGAAGCGGGTAAACGTCCTTTCTCGTGATCTTGTTCAGATGACGATAATCTATGCAGAACCTCCAAGTATTGTCCTTCTTTTTTACTAAAACGGGGATGCCCACGCACTGGAGGAGGGCTCGATGATGTCCTTAGAGAGCATTTTCTCGACCTTTGTTTGTATGACGTGACGTTCTACCGCCGACACACGATAGGGACGCCTATGGATGGGCGGAGCGTCACCAGTGTGGATCGAATGAGCGACGATGTCGGTTCGACCCAGCGGGCGATTGTCGAAATCAAATATGTCTTCGTAGGTCATCAAAACGCGGGGGAGGGCGTCAGCGTAAGAAGGTCGTAGGTCAGGAGCTATTGGCGAATTTGTCGTTAGATGGCATCGTCGGAGCTGAAAGTTGAGTGAACTCAGATGGATAGCTGAGAGCAGACACTCCGGACCCTTCCAAAGGAGACAACACTGCGAGAGACACACCCTCAGGAAGAGCTTGTGGAGACGAGCCAAAGTTCAGGGGAGGAAGTCATGCACGGTTGTTGGTGAGCGTAATGATGGAGCTAGGGAGAGCTATGTGGCGCTCAAGAAGGACGTCGTGGAGTGGGGCCACCACATGATTACCATCCCGAAGTGGCGGGCAAGGCGACATGAGCACATAAGTCGCAGCGTCAGGTTGCAGCCGAACAAATTCAGTGCAGCGAAGTCGGGACTGGATATCTGCGGTGGTGTCGGCACAGCACTGGGGTAGCTCAAGCCTCAGAATACCGGTTGAGCAGTCAATAAGCGCAGAGTGAACAGTCAAAAAGTCCATTCCGAGAATCACCTCGTGAGGGCACTCCGCAAGTACAGTGAACAGAACTAACGTTGAGCGGTCGGCGATGGTAATACGGGCTGTACACATTCCCATTACGGCTGTTGTACTGCCGTTGGCTACTCGTAGGGCAGGCGACTCGGCGGGCGTTAGCACTTTTCGAAGACGGCTACGAAGGTCGGAGCGCGTGGCCGACACCTGAGCTCCAGTGTCGATGAGGGCTTTAACGGGCACATGGTCAACAAAAACTTCGATTAGGTTTCGTTTGGGAGCAAGGGTCAACAGAGGTTTTGCAGTCAAGGTCGTCAACGCAGCCTTACCTCCAGGGACTGCATTGGTTAGTTTCCCGAGAAGCGGCCTGAGTATGATGGGGACGGGAGACTCCGAGATGTAGGCGAACGGGACTGACGGCGCCGAGGTGAGGGCGAACGGCTATCGGTGAATGGAAGAGCAGCGGGGCCAGCATTGGACGGTTCGGCTTGAGGCGACAGAGGACGAGAGGCGTGTTGGTAGCGGCGGTCAGCATATGGTCGAGGCGATGAATTCCAGCGGTCACGGCAGTGGCGAGAGATATGGCCGATCCGGGAGCACACGAAGCAGATTGGTCTGTCGTCCGGTGTTCGCCACTCAGGTGGGTTTCGGTACCGATTCGCGAAATACTGTCGAGGTGCAGCAGAGAGGCAATGATCGGAGCGTTAGAGGTGGGACGGGGGCTAACGGCGGATGGCATGTCCATATTCGCAATTTCCTGGCGAACAACAGCTTGAATGAGCGAGATTGTGAGATTGTCATGCGTATGGGGAGGACCACGAGAGCTCGGAGCCATAGCCTCACGTTCGCGACGTATATCGCTTGCGTCAAATTTTGTGACGCTGATTGAAGCAAGGGCGCAGGTTCGTTGCAGGATGAGGTCGGAGCCGTATTTGGAAGCCGGCCGAAGCGTTGCACGGTGCGCTTGCCTTTTGCCTGTTCAAAGTGGCGGCACTCTTTAATGAGGGAATCAACTGTTGTGCAGCTCCTACAAAACAAGAAGTTGAATGCATCGTCGGCGATGCCCTTCATAATGTGTCCCACCTTATCTGCCTCCGGCATGTTGCCGTCCGTTTTACAGCGAAAGCTGTTATGAGATCATTTCACCGGCCGTTTTTGGCGCCGTAGTTGTCCGCCGCCGCCGCCGGTGTCCGTAACCAGTATCGCTCGAAATAAGAAAAAAAAACGAAATAAGAAAAAAATTCCAGGATGGAACGAGGTTCGAACCTTGGCCCTCTGCGTGGGAGCCCAGTATTCAACCTCCGAGCCATGCCGGTGCTTGAAACTGCTTTGCAAAAAGGTCCTATACAGGCTTCATGTCGGGAAGGAACCACATTAGCATATGCAATATAGCGTGGTAGAAGAGTAAAATAAGCACACAATGCGAATTGCGCAACGAGTAGGTTGTTGAATGCTTCCAACCCATTACAAAGGGCTCTGCCATAATTCTTCATCGTCCTCAGGCACAGCATCAACAAAGTACGCATAATGCCTTACATGCGTTTAGCAGGTACCAACGCGCTCCGTAGAATGACGAAAAATGGCACAGTGCCTGCTGCCCTACTTCTCAAAAATTACTATGATTTATAGCGTAGTGCGTTCCTCGCATGTGCACTTGTATTGGTTGCCAAGGAAGCCCATCAGCGCATGATCCACTTCCTCGGGGTCTCAGTAAAATTACGATGATTTATAGCGTAGTGTCCTCGCAAGTGCACTTGTATTGGTTGCCAAGGAAGTCCATAAGCGCATGATCCATTTCCTCGGGGTCTCAGTAAAGTTCCTCGCCCCCCCCCCCCGTCTCTCTCCCACGTCAACGTATGTTATACAGCATGACGGGAGAGGGAATTAGCGACCGGGCGTCACCCAATGCAAATTACATAACTGGTGGGTCGTTTAAAGATTCCAACCCATTACAAAGGGTTGAGCCATAATTCTTCATCGTTATCAGTCGTCGCGTCAACAAAGTGCACATAATGCCTTACAGACGTGTAGCTGGTGCCTCGCTTCTCCGCAGAACGACGAATAATGGCTTAGTAGGTGCTTCCCAACTTCACAAAAATTGTGACTTATGGCGTAGTGGGTACCTTTCTAGTGTACTTGTATTGTAGCCCCAAGAGAGCTTAACGGGCTCTAGAAACGCCGCTCTTCCAGCTTTCGCTGTGACTGTGCTGCGGTTTCAGCGCAGGCCTGGCGTTTTTTCTTTCGGCAAAGTGCCAAAACGTCCTGAATATAGGAGATGTACGATTCGGTGGACGACTGGGCACGGGAGGCTAGCTCCTTCTGGGCTTCTACTTGGCGTCCGATTGGTCTTCCGAAGAGATCACGTAGCTTCTCTTTGCAGATGTCCCAACTTAAGAGCTCAGTTTCGTGCGTCTCAAACCACGCCTTTGCGGTGTCCCCCAGGTAAAATATCACGTTCGCCAGCATAAGGATTGGATTCCACCTGTAACTGTTGGCGATGCGCTGGTACATCGCCAGCCACCCTTCGACGTTGACCTTGCCAGTACCGGTGAAGATTCCAGGATCGCGTCGCGGATTCATGACGTATTGCACGGGTGTCGGGTTGGCCGGGACACTGTCGGTACCCATAGCAGCGGAACCGATGTGACATCCGCTGCGGAGATCCAAGTCCGACTTTCGTAGAGACTACCCAGCACCTCCACCAAAATGTTACGCGTATAGTTGCAGTAGTGTCCTCTAGTGCACAGTGGCACAAACACATATGTGACAATATAAGAGCCATGTTGACGTACAGTTCTAGCTCTGAGAACCTCATCAAAACATGAGGTATCCTAACGGCGGGAATGTCACTCATTTGCGAAATAACATCGCCGTTGGGGCAGTCTAAGTAACACTCGTACGTTTTAATTTGTTAACTAATGCAAGAACGGCCGGCCCATCTCAGCAATAGGCTCGTGGGTACGTTATGCAAATAGTATCCCATTGACTGGGATAACGCCGCCATCATCGCCAAGGAAAAGAACGTGTCGTCACGCCGGCTTCTGGAATCACTGATCATTCAGTCGACGCCAGCTACAATGAACATGCCTGCCGTGTAGGCATGCTCGTTGCGTCACGTTCTGCCTACATAATCGACGACTTCGAGTACTGCTCAGTGAACAAGGAACCCGTATGCGGTTCCGAAACGTCAGATCATCTCATCCGACTTGGTCAGTGACCGTGAATCATCTCATCCGATGCCTGACCAGACGAACTTTCGTCGAACTCTTGACTACGTTACTTACCGGAGCACTTATGGACAAGACGCCGTTATGAAGATACGTCGATTTGTTTCGCTCAGTTCAAAAATAGCTGCTTTCAAGACACATCTGGATTTCAACCTCACGTGTAAACGGGAGGACTTGATGCCAAGGAGTCTGCGATTGAGAAGACCAGTCGCTACATCATGGGGCCACCAGATTGTTCGTCAGGCAGAGCGGAAGCTGCTACCAGCACGTGTTCTCGAGTGCCGTGAAAAGGTGCGGAAGCTGGAGACGTAAACGTTTTTTGCGCGCCGGCAGCTTGAGCATATGATGCCAGATAACTTTCCAGAGGTGCAGCTGCATGCAAACTTTGCCGCAACTACGAGGGAAGGCTTTCATAGAGCCTCACAAGACAGGAAACTGCAAGCACTCCGACCGGATGTGTCACAAGACGCACAAGACGTCATCAACCTGTCCTCTTACACTCCATCCGAGAAGGAAGCTGAGGTATTATCTCGTGGATTGAATTTCAACACGGATGCGCAACCAAGGCCAAGGGATGTGATCTGTGCGGTAGAACGTGCGGTCAGCCACCTTCCCTCAAGCGTACGTGAAGAAGCCCGCACCCGTGCTATTGGCGTGCTTTCGGGATTGCGGAAGTGCGGCACAAAGACGTTCTCGTCGGTAGCCGAGAAGCAAGCTATTCGGAGCCTACGGAGTAACAGAAGCATCGCCATTCTACCCTCCGACAAAGGAAATGCTACGGTCTTGCTGGACAAGAACGACTACCACGAGAAAATGCTGGCCCTCCTTGGTGACCGTCATACGTATGCTGCTATAGCCTACGACCCCACAAGCCGACTACAGACTAAGCTGCAAAAACTACTGGCCAGTTTGTTCAGGTTGGTTCCACCGCACCACGCCGGTCTCTACCAC
This sequence comes from Rhipicephalus sanguineus, assembly GCF_013339695.2. NCBI lineage: Eukaryota > Metazoa > Arthropoda > Arachnida > Ixodida > Ixodidae > Rhipicephalus > Rhipicephalus sanguineus. The sequence goes on from NC_051184.2 coordinate 147,561,398, forward strand.
CGTCTGCTCTGCACGAACGGTTCAGCCCCTGCAATGTATGGCCTGCCAAAAGTCCACAAGCCTGGCGTTCCACTTCGACCTATTGTCGACTTCACCAGATCACTGCTCTGCCGACTATCGGGCTACCTTCACCAAGTTTTGAGTCCTCTAGCCGGTAAGACGTCGACACACATCGAAAATTCGTCTGCTCTTGTTGCTAAGTTAAAGGATGTCACACTGAGTGAAGACGACGCCATGGTCTCGTTCGACGTCACGTCACTTTTTACAAGTGTCCCGGTGGACTTGGCAGTAGCCACGTGCGAAGAAGCCCTTAAAGCAGACAGTGGTCTTCCTGGTCGCACCCCCTTCGACATCCCCGAACTTAGCGAGCTGCTGCAGTTTTGTCTCAGCAACACGTATTTTTCATACGATGGCAAGATTTACCAGCAAACACATGGTACGGCAATGGGAGCGTCAATATCAGTCACCACGGCCAATCTAGTAATGGAAGCCTTGGAAGGAAAGGTCCTGGCAACGTTCACTCCGGCCCCCAAAGTGTTTTACCGGTACGTCGATGACTGCTTCTGCATTTTGAAGAAGCAAGACATCCAACGCTTCTTGGACTGTCTGAACGCCCAGAACGTGAACATACAGTTCACGGTTGAACACGAGGATGACAATGTGCTGCCTTTTTTGGACGTTCAGGTGCGCCGGGATGGGAGCGCCCTCGCCTTCTCAGTATACAGGAAGCCCACACACACAGGTCGTTATCTCAGTTTTAATTCGCATCACCCCATCGGCCATAAGACGTCCGTAGTGTCATCCTTGGTGACACGCGCCGCACGGGTCTGCTCAGACGATGATGCGTTGAAGAAAGAGCTACGTACGATCCATCGGGAGCTAAACCGCAACGGTTATCCTGATCGATTCATCTCGAAAACTGAGAAGCGGATACTTCAATCCAGCTCACAGAGCAACGTGACTACCTGTGCACGTGCGGCCATACCTTACGTCGAAGGTATCAGCGAGGCACTTTCGCGCGTATTTTCAAAATACGATTTGCGCATTGCTCACGTCCCGACCAGCAAGCTCCGGAACCAGCTCGTCAATGTGAAAGACAGGCTGCCAAGTGAATCGTTTCCAGGTGTTGTGTATAAGATACCGTGCGCTGATTGCCGTGAAGTGTATATTGGCGAAACAGGAAAGTTTTCTCGACGCATCAAAGAGCACCAACGTGACGTGACTAAAAACAATCACATGACAAACGCCATCGCTGAGCATGCGCATGCACATGATCATACCATTGACTGGGATAACGCCGCCATCATCGCCAAGGAAAAGAACGTGTCGTCACGCCGGCTTCTGGAATCACTGATCATTCAGTCGACGCCAGCTACAATGAACAGGACACCAGGAACTATGCCTGCCGTGTACGCATGCTCGTTGCGTCACGTTCTGCCTACATAATCGACAACGACTTCGAGTCCTGCTCCTTGAACAAGGAACCCGTATGCGGTTCCGAAACGTCAGGTCATCTCATCCGACTTGGTCAGTGACCGTGAATCATCTCATCCAATGCCTGACCAGACGAACTTTCGTCGAACTCTTGACTACAAATAGTAAAAATACATAGTTAGGAACCGTTACGGTAAATCCACGCATATAACAAACCTGCCGGTGAAGTTATTCATGCAGACGCCAAGGGCAATCTCGGCCACTTTCATCCGTGATACGCTTGCGATAATGCTTCAACTACATGCTGTGGACAAGATGGTTTACATACCTGTCAGGTCCGCCAACCGCGGGCCGCGGCTCTCTCCGTACGCTCAAGTCGAGACCGCGAAATACGTGCAGCCCATAAAGAAACTCGGTAAGTTTTCCCGAGTGTTGTTTTTCTGGAAATTCTGAGAGACATCGACGTATGGTGAAGCGCACCGCAGCCAGAACAGCCATCTCCGTTACACTTCTGTCAGGCGTGTCGATCATCGCAGCCGCATACGATTTGGAAAAGCATAGTCGAAAGTCTAAGTCATCCTTGATTCTTCTGCCTCGTGCAAGAGCGAGCGTCTCGATGTTCTTCTTCGCGACGCCGATGCTTCTGCCGATACAGAGGGCTCCCCCCCCCCTAGAGGAGGAAAGTCCGACGAACGATCGTAACTCCAGGGGACACGAAATCAAGTCAAATCAAATCTGGTGTCAGAAGTATGGAAATCAAGTAGACGCCCTACTCTACATCATGGGTGAGAAACTTGAGGAAATCCACGCCACCTTCGCTTTACCTGAAGAGAACTGCAAGAAATTCGACGCCGTCGTGCAGTAGTTCGACAAGTATTTTATTCCGCGACGCAACGTAATCTTCGAACGAGCCAGATTCAACATCACAGTGCAACAAGATGGTGAGTCGGCCGAAGATTTCGTCACTGCGCTTCACAGGCTTTCGAAAGATTGCGAGTTCGGTGCTCTTCGAGAGGAGTTCGTGCGCGACCGCCTCGTGGTTGAGATAAAAGACAAGCAGCTATCCGCCAGGTTTCAGCTCGACGCAGAGCTCACACTACAAAAGGCTCTCGATTCCGTCCGCCAGATCGAGAGTGTCCGTCAGCAACAAGCGGAGCTCCTCCAGGAAGCGCCATGTTTGAACAAAGTTGCATCCGGTGCGTAGACCAGTCAGCGTGCTTCAATGCAAGACAAAAGCGGCAGTTATCCACGCGGGGCAAGCAAACCATCTTCACCCTCCGGAAAAAATAGAGAGCAGAAACCGTGCCGTTGGCGTGGTCAAGAGCGCCACTCTCGCACTGTCTGCCCAGCACGCTCGGAAGTCTGCAGGAATTGCCGGAAGAAAGGTCACTATGCCTCCGTATGCATGTCGCGACGCCTCGATTGTGTCGAAACCGAGCACGCAACTTTAGAAGCAGGATTCCTTGGAGCAGTCAAGACGACGGATGCTGATAATGGGAAGCAACAGTCTTGGTTCAAGGCCAGCCAGTAGACTTGAAAATTGACATTGGTGCCGACGAAACCGTCCTCCCGACGCACGTATTCCAGACGCTCAAGGACAGGCCGCTTCTCAGCTCCTCCTCGTCAGCTGCATGGCCCAGATGGAAAGCTTCTTCCAGCCGCAGAAGTGGCACAACTCCAGCTCATCTAGCGCAACCACGCGACTAGTCAGGATATATACGTCCTAGATCACATCTGCACTCCGCTGCGAGGCAAGCCAGCCATCAAAAAGCTGCAGATGCTGACCTTCGTAAACGCGGTTGCCGACCAAGTGAACCCGAAAGAAGAATTTCCAGCGGTGTTCCAAGGACTAGGCAAGATGCTCAGAGAACACAGGATTCAGCTTCAACAAGGAGCAAAAGCTTTAGCACTTAGCTCCCCGAGGCGCATCCCAATTCCATTGTACGAGAAGACAAAGAACTTCAAAGGATACAGAAACTCGGTGTCATATCACCTGTTGATAAGCAGACCGAGTGGCGTGCACCGATGGTAGTCGTCCCAAAGCCCTCCGGAGACATGAGAATATGCGTCGACTTCACAGAGCTGAACCGCCACGTTCTCAGAGAATGGCATCCTATTCCTTCCGTAGAGCACACTCTCAGACTTCTTCATGGAGCTAAGGTGTTCTCCAAACTCGATGCCAACTCCGGATTTTCGCAAATTCCACTTTGTGAAGAATCAAGGAAACTCACCACCTTCATCTCACCTTTTGGGCGCTTCTACTTCAACCGACTACCATTTGGCATTGCGTCAGCTCCTGAACACTTCCAGAAGCAGATGGCGTACATTTTACAAGGCATCAGTCGAGTTGTCTGTCACAACATGCTCATCTGGGTTCCAACAGCCATGAGCACAATGAGGCACTCCGAAACGTGCTAAAGGCTGGAGTGACACTGAACGACAGCAAGTACGTGTTTAATGTTCAACGCCTTACATTTCTTGGACACTGGCCCGATGGAGACGGAATAAGACCCGACGAAAAGAAGGTTGAAGCCACACTGAAAATGGAAAGTCCCAAAAACAGGACCCAGGTGCAGAGAGTTCTCGGAATGGCAACATACCTCGCGAGATTCGTTCCCAATCTCTCTGATATTCTGCGGCCACTCTGACTCCTGTTGTCAAAAAAGCAAGAATTTGCTTGGCGTGCTCCACAAGAGCAGGCATTCAATAGGTCCAAGTCCGTGCTCTCATCTCGTCCTGTCTTTGGAGTCTACGACCCATCAAAAGAAACAGTCGTCACCGCCGACGCATCATCCTTCGGACTGGGAGCATTAATCCGGCAGAAGCAAACGAATGGCATGTTTTCTGTCATCACTTATGCCTCGAGGTTACTCTCGGAAACCGAGAAGCGCTACGCTCAGATTAAAAAAGAGGCTCTTGCTTTCGTCTGGGCATGCGATAAATTCAGCGATTACCTTGTTGGTAAGCTGTTCAAGCTAGAGACGGATCACGAACCGTTGGTTCCAATCTTCACTTCGAAGAGTCTTGACGATTTGACGCGCAGATTACAGTGGCTAAAGATGAGAATGATGCGAATTCGATATGAAGTTGCATACGTTCCAGGCAAAGAACTTCTAGCCGCAGATACACTTTCGAGGGCGCCTCTGCGAGAGACGGCAGACAGCGAGCTCGAAGAAAACCTTGAAGCTTTCCTGTGCTCTATGACAACCTCTATTCCGATAAAGCAACATTGTTTACAATGGTTAAAGGCATCCCAACAAGCAGACCCTATTTGCACACAGCTTCGTCTGATGTGCGAGAAAGAATGGCCTTCCAGGAGAGACTTAGGACTTGACCTAAAACCTTTCTACGACCATCGACACCAGCTCACTGTGTAGAATGATTTACTCCTCTACGCCTCGCGAGTTGTCGTCCCCGACTCTTGCCGAAAAGAAGTCCTACGACTCTTGCACGAAGGACATTTTGGCATAACAAAGACACTTGCTCGAGCCAGAGACTGTCTGGTGGCCTACCATAGGATCTGACGTCTCGTCCCTGGTGAAGCGATGTCAGCAATGCATCGAAACAAGGGTCAACAGGAAAATGCCACTAATAAGCTCCGAATTCCCTGAAAGACATTGGCAACGCATTGCGATGGATTTGTTTCACTTCAAGAACCAGCGGTGGTTGAGAGCTACAGATTGTTATTCAAGATACCCCGAACTAGATCGACTTGAGAAGCTCACTTTCGCAGCTGTAGTCAACCACTGCAAGTCAATTTTTGCACGCCACGGAATTCCCGAGGAAGTGGTTTTCGACAATGGGCCGCAGTTTTCGTCGACTGAGTTCATTCCTTCCTCTTTATTTTCCAGAATAAAACGAAAACATTACATTCTGGATAGTCTCCTGGGCTAAAAGCTGTAATGAAACAGCTTGACTAGGGTCCAGAAGACCAATTACATGGCAACAAGCGACATCTGAAAAGATTTGCACCAAATCTACAAGTCATATCACACATGGTAGAAAAAACATTATTTACAGAAACAAAGCATATAAGAATACCCGTGTAAGCGTAACAGGGAATGATTTTTGGATAAACACATTTCTAACAACAAACAACACTAACAAAATACTCAAAATTATTTACAGAAAAGAAATAGTAGTACTACAAGTACAAGAAAAAATAGCAATAGTACACCTGTAATTCTGTCAGTAAAGTACACGAAACAATAATATCAACACAATATAAGAAAGGAAAAGCATGGCAGCTAATCATATACAGCATACTGAAAAACCAAAAAGACGCGCACCATCAAGGAAAAGCCGGCAGACCCCACGCGTTCTGGGAATCGATGTAATGCGAAGCAGCCAGCAAAGAGCTGCATATATCGTCTTGTATGTCATGGTTTTCATGTTAACTCGTATTATTTATGTCCGTCACACAGTAACGTCGCGCAATACCAACTTCGGGGTCGATCAAGCTAGAGAAACGGCCGCCAGCACCCCATGAGCGTGGCACGTAAGTCATGCTGTACATGACATGCGTGTCATGATTTTCATGTTAACTCGTGTTTTTATGTTCGTCACACAGTCACGTCGCGCAAAACCAATTCCGGGGTAGATCAAGCTAGCGAAACGGCCGCCAGCGTGCCATGATCGTGGCACGTAAGTCATGCTGTACATGACATGCATGTCATTATTTTCATGTTAACTAGTGTTATTATGTTCGTCACATAGTCACGTCGCGCAATGCCTATTTCGGGGTAGATCAAGCTAGCGAAACGGCCGCCAGCGCCCCTGAGCATGGCACGTAAGTCATACTGTACATGACATGCGTGTCATGATTGTCATGTTAACTCGTGTTTTTATGTTCGTCACACAGTCACGTCACGAGATACCAATTTTGATGTATATAAATCTAGCGAAACCGCCGCCAGCGCCCCATGAGCGTGGCACGTAAGTCATGCTGTACATGACATGCGTGTCATGATTTTCATGCTAACTCGTGTTTTTATGTTCGTCACACAGTCACGTCGCGCAATACCGATTTCGGGGTAGATCAAGCTAGCGAAACTGCCGCCAGCGCTCCATGAGCGTGGCACGTAAGTCATGCTGTACATGACATGCGTGTCATGATTTTCATGTTAACTCGTGTTATTTATGTTCGTTACACAGTCACGTCACAAGATACCAATTTTGGTGTATGTACAGCTAGCGAAACGGCCGCCAGCGCACCATGAGCGTGGCACGTAAGTCATGCTGTACATGACATGCGTGTCATGATTATCATGTTAACTCGTGTTATTTATGTTCGTCACACAGTCATGTCGCAAGATACCAATTTTGGTGTATATCAAACTAGCGAAACGGCCACCAGCGCAGCATGAGCGTAGCATGTAAATCATGCTGTACATGACATGCGTGTCATGATTTTCATGTTATGACTTGTCATTTATGTTCGTCATACAGTCATGTTACGCCATACCAGTTTTGGTGCACATTCGATGAACCAAGCGACCAGGAGAGCACAAAGTCGTAGGCGGCTAGATAGATAGATAGATAGATAGATAGATAGATAGATAGATAGATAGATAGATAGATAGATAGATAGATAGATAGATAGATAGATAGATAGATAGATAGATAGATAGATAGATAGATAGATAGATACGCTCAAAGTCGCAGAAGTTCGCTAAGAAATGCTTCGCATTTAAAAAAGTAAGGGCAGGACAGAAAGGGCGTCACTCGCAACTAACTTTATTCCCAGAACATCAGCATCATATATAACCACAGCGACCCTGCGCGCGCACATCACCTCACAAGCTCGTCAAAAACCCGCGATAACAAGATTAACTAATCGAAAAATGAATCGATGAAACGAAATTCACCCCCACGCAGAGCAACAGATGTGTCACTAACACAGCATTCTTTCTTCTTTCTAATATAGTATGCTTCCATAATTTCACGCGCTAAGACATTGTTACTCTTTCCAAGAACGGAAACACTGGCAAACCCAGGCTCACACTTGCAGGAACCACAATGCACAGGCAAATGTGCTGAAAGTTTATTTTTCACCGAAAGTTCGTGCTCCCTCATCCTGTCGTTTATGCACCGGCCTGTTTGGCCGATATATACCCTACCGCAACTAAGCGGGATCTCGTACACCACGCCAACCGAGCAGGCGACAAAAGGCCTTGCGTGCCTCTTCCCACACGGGGAGGGCCTCGGTGCAGAAGAAATGCGTGGGCACAGGCTAGCCAACTTGCGGGGAGCCGAGAACACCAAGGGTACCTTGTACCTGTTGGCCACATTCTTAAGGTTGTGAGCAACCTTGTGCACATATGGCATAACCATGGGCCTTTTTTCCATAGGCTGCCTATTTCTTCTCGATCCCTGGTTCTGTCGTTGTTGCAGTCTCGGAAACCCTCCTTCAGAAACTGAAGGGATCGAGAAGAAATAGGCAGCCTATGGAAAAAAGGCCCATGGTTATGCCATATGTGCACAAGGTTGCTCACAACCTTAAGAATGTGGCCAACAGGTACAAGGTACCCTTGGTGTTCTCGGCGCCCCGCAAGTTGGCTAGCCTGTGCCCACGCATTTCTTCTGCACCGAGGCCCTCCCCGTGTGGGAAGAGGCACGCAAGGCCTTTTGTCGCCTGCTCGGTTGGCGTGGTGTACGAGATCCCGCTTAGTTGCGGTAGGGTATATATCGGCCAAACAGGCCGGTGCATAAACGACAGGATGAGGGAGCACGAACTTTCGGTGAAAAATAAACTTTCAGCACATTTGCCTGTGCATTGTGGTTCCTGCAAGTGTGAGCCTGGTTTTGCCAGTATTTCCGTTCTTGGAAAGAGTAACGATGTCTTAGCGCGTGAAATTATGGAAGCATACTATATTAGAAAGAAGAAAGAATGCTGTGTTAGTGACACATCTGTTGCTCTGCGTGGGGGTGAATTTCGTTTCATCGATTCATTTTTCGATTAGTTAATCTTGTTATCGCGGGTTTTTGACGAGCTTGTGAGGCGATGTGCGCGCGCAGGGTCGCTGTGGTTATATATGATGCTGATGTTCTGGGAATAAAGTTAGTTGCGAGTGACGCCCTTTCTGTCCTGTCCTTACTTTTTTCCTTGATGGTACGCGTCTTTTTGGTTTTTCAGTAAGCATGTACCAACTAGCCCAACAAAAAGTTCTATTAAGTTACATTTCTTCTATGGTGGGCCCTGCCTTCTGTTCCCCTCTTTCTAATTCGGAGCCGCTGCTGCTGGTCGCGCATATTGCCTCGTCTACGTGCCGCGCAAGATACTTGGCGTTTTGCATCAACAATGGGTTAGTGCCGCTGGAAGTGCAAGCTCTGTTTGGGTCTGTCAAGCCATCACTGAGTCATTCGAGGAGGATATGCCGGATTTGGAAATCGGAGCTGTGGAGACAGATTCGCTTCCTTCAAGACTGTTTGCGTGTCAAGTGCTTTGAGTTGGACACTGGGTGGTTCGCGCACCGTAGGCTTAAGCTTTGTCAGCGAGCCATAGCGCAGACTACCGAGTTTTGGTGGCTATGTACGCTGAATCACCTCCCGAAGGGTGCCATGAAGAAAACTGCTCAGCCGACCCAGCTACACGTCTTAGGAAACGTAGACCTTCCTGAGGGTATTTCCAAGACTCTCAAGAAAGGCCCCGAGTTTTCCGTGCCACCAAGTCTCCGTGTCCACGAGTTGCTGGCCTTGAATCGGCGTGTGGCCAATTGTGCGGATGGTGACGACCGTGACAGATGCCTATTGGAGGGTGTTGATTGCCTGCTGAAGACTGTGCAGCGTACACATCTTCTTCCCAAGGATACGACTGGGCAAGTGGTCACTTACTTCAGGACAAATAACCTCCAACTTCTGCAGTCCGACAAAGAGGGTGGCTTTGTCGTCCTGTCGGCCGAGGCGTTTCGTGAAAAAGCTGCACAAGCTATAGCCAAGAACTTTGCCCGAACGAAGACACAGCCAAACAAGGTAAAAGCTAAGGCGATCTTGCTCTGCAAGGATCTGCAGCTTCACGCTCTTTCAAAAGCCATCAGTTCCTCGAAGCGAACCGCGCTGTCTGTGTTTTTCAGTGTAAAAACTCATAAGGTCGACATGCCATTCAGGTGTATTGTCAGCGAACGGGAATCTTGGCAACAAAATGTGAGCAAGTTTTTACTGAAGCATCTTAAAGCGCTTACTGTGGATGACCCTTTTCTTGTTAAGAAGTCAAATGATGTTACACAGTACTTGATAGGCCTAAACGAAGGTGGCAATGCTTTTTCTATTGATGTTGAAGATTTGTTTTATTCGGTTCCCCACGCAGAGTTGTTTTTAGTTGTTAGAAGCTGTATTGAGCAGAACGGTGTTCTTGCCTTTGAGCGCGCCACTGGCATTTCCCTTGACAACTTTATGACGTTGCTCGAATTTTATCTATGTTCCACGTTCGTGTGTCACGATAATCACTTTTATATTCAAAGAAAAGGAATCTGTATAGGTTCATGCGTGGCACCTGCGTTATGTAACATATTTTTAGCGGATTTTGACAGAGAAGTGGCTCAGGTTATTGACGATGCTGAAGTGAAGATTTTTAGGTATGTTGATGACTTTTTAATCATTTTTAAAGCTAACCCTTCTTTGACAACCACTAACTCAGTGGATGAGGTTTTAGCTGTTTTTAGACAACACGCCAAGGGTCTTTTATTCACGCATGAGCTTCCTGTTGGTGGTGTGCTGCAATTTTTAGACCTGAGTCTCACTTTCTCGGAGACGCACATATGTTGGGCATATTGCCCACGTTCACGCAAGGCACTTCTTCCTTATGATGCCTCGCATTCGAAACTTGTCAAGAGGGCCGTTGCTTCCATGTGCCTGGAAGGAGCGCTGGTGAAATCTTGTCCTCATCTAATGCAGGAAAGTTTCAATAATCAGCTCACGAGGCTGTATTCAGCCGGCTACCCTGGTTCTGTCGTTGTTGCAGTCTCGGAAACCCTCCTTCAGAAACTGAAGGGATCGAGAAGAAATAGGCAGCCTATGGAAAAAAGGCCCATGGTTATGCCATATGTGCACAAGGTTGCTCACAACCTTAAGAATGTGGCCAACAGGTACAAGGTACCCTTGGTGTTCTCGGCTCCCCGCAAGTTGGCTAGCCTGTGCCCACGCATTTCTTCTGCACCGAGGCCCTCCCCGTGTGGGAAGAGGCACGCAAGGCCTTTTGTCGCCTGCTCGGTTGGCGTGGTGTGCGAGATCCCGCTTAGTTGCGGTAGGGTATATATCGGCCAAACAGGCCGGTGCATAAACGACAGGATGAGGGAGCACGAACTTTCGGTGAAAAATAAACTTTCAGCACATTTGCCTGTGCATTGTGGTTCCTGCAAGTGTGAGCCTGGGTTTGCCAGTGTTTCCGTTCTTGGAAAGAGTAACAATGTCTTAGCGCGTGAAATTATGGAAGCATACTATATTAGAAAGAAGAAAGAATGCTGTGTTAGTGACACATCTGTTGCTCTGCGTGGGGGTGAATTTAGTTTCATCGATTCATTTTTCGATTAGTTAATCTTGTTATCGCGGGTTTTTGACGAGCTTGTGAGGCGATGTGCGCGCGCAGGGTCGCCGTGGTTGTATATGATGCTGATGTTCTGGGAATAAAGTTAGTTGCGAGTGACGCCCTTTCTGTCCTGTCCTTACTTTTTTCCTTGATGGTACGCGTCTTTTTGGTTTTTCAGTAAGCATGTACCAACTAGCCCAACAAAAAGTTCTATTAAGTCATATACAGCAATATACAGTGAAATATAGTACAACATTATGAAATAATTGAAATGTATGAATACATTAGTAATTCAGAAATATTTCACGTAATGTATTAAGCGCAGGTTTATGTAAATGGTTATGCTTATTAAAGGGACACTAAAGAGCAAAACGATTTGTCTCGCATTAGTAAAGTAGTCTTCCACGATACCAAAAACACCACGCTTTCTGCGCGAAGACGCTTAATAAGCGAGAAAACGCGCAAAAAGAAAATACAGGTGGCGACGCCACCTTGGAATTCCCGCACCATTTGCCATGACGTCACATATTTTTGACGGCGCCAGCTTGGGCCTACGTAGTTCCTAATTGGTTAAATCGATGTACATTGTCCTTGAGGGGGCCAGAGACTTGGCATAAGAAGTTTGTGAAAATTTCGTAGAGCCAGTGGCGCCAAAATACGTTAAATGCTCTTTGAAGTCTCTTACGTCACGAATTACAAAGCTGGACGCGAAATTTAAAAATGAAATTTAACACGAGGGTGTGTTAAAGGTAGGAGTCGCGGCAACTGGACACCGGTTTTGCTCCGACAAGGGCTAACTAGCAGCACGGGTAGCGATCGCTCGTCGTCGTCCTTATCTTCTTTCTTGGTCAAGCCGCATGTCCACTACCTTCATTACACTTTGAACTTTGTTTTCTCCTCTAATAATAAACCTATGGTGGTGGAATAAACTACACAAGAGTTCTCCGAGCACACTTTATCAATCTAAACCAATAAATTGTTTCTCTTTAGTGTCCCTTTACGGGCGTGCTGGGTCGCCCAGGTTTGCCCTTGACGTCCCCTCATGGGAGGCCTAGGCCCGGCCACTTAAACCTGCTGGTTTCCCTTAATAAAGTTTATTCCTCCTCCTAGTGTCCCTTTAAGAATACATGGAAGATTATATATCAATGACTGAAGTTTATAGTCAGTGCGAAAGCGCGGTATAAGCCAGCCTCTTACATTACGAGTATTGATAGCGTGACTGTTGTGTTGCGGTACAGCGGTTAACTCGATAAATTGTTTAAATGAAGAAGAACATATGTAAAATGATCGCAGGATGCGGAACTCGTACACATATTGGATTTTAATTATACTTTACTTGCGAAAATATGTCTATGTCGGTGGTAAATAACCAGTGTTGACAATGTGACGGACAGCTTTCTTCTACAAAACCAATATTCTGTTGATGTTGCGTTGAGTTGTAGTAAGCCAAACCAGACTGCAGTAATTTATATGTGATTGAAACAGTGCTTGGTATATGCTGACTTTTATTTGTATAGGGAGA